>NC_051409.1:14876483-14877409 GCF_015228065.2 Penaeus monodon | reverse complement strand
GCAACAGCATCTATTCCCAAACGTATGAGCCGTTCCTGAGATGCCAGACTCAAAGTACACTCAAAGCATGTTCACATTTCTGTGCAGTAATTAGTGCAAAAACTTAAAATTAAATCTCTCTAAAGAAAAGAAAAATGCAACCTTAAAACTTATATTCAACTTACTCTATGTATGATCTCTTCATCAATAGCATCTATTAGGCAAATTCTAAGAAATATACATCAAAATGAAAGATAACAGTAACTACCCAGCTAAGATGTTTTAGCTACATTAATCTTTTTCACTCGTTTAATAATGTTAATAATTTTATTAAAGTGTTTACTTGGAATATGCCAGTATTGTCACGAGGGCCAAATTAACATTCGTAAGCTACAAGAGAAGTCTCCATTAAAATGCATACCTTACTTTGCTCTGTAAGTCATGTTAAGAATTATTCTTTTCCTAAAAGCCTGTAATCTTTGTCTTTTCTTTACTGATGTTCAAAAGCGCATTTGGCAGAATATATGTGATTATGCTTTAGTGCACTGCATTAACATGGCTGAAAACAAAGCAAAACAATGAGTCTAACTTTGTGACAATATACCTAAAACATCTCGACTGTCTAGTATAAACTATCTCATACTAGTAATCTGGACATGCTTTTATATTTGCGTAAAATTTCCCTTTGTCAGTCTTCCGAATTTTACATAACCATACTACCGTAAAGCGAAGGTTAGTTACACTCTCCCTTTCCTTTATCTTGAGATCAGAGGAAGGCTGGTGTGTGCCAGAAGGTCATGATTCCCCCACCCTGCTTTCTTCTTTTGTTTTTGCTTGTTTTTTTCGGAATCTTTCTTTGCCTTGAATGCATTCCTGCGACTGTGTTCCAGAATCACTTTTATTACACAAGAGAGCTATAAGATCAATGCGATTTCTCCATAGATCTT
>NC_051409.1:14875435-14876456 GCF_015228065.2 Penaeus monodon | reverse complement strand
CCTTTTTTTTAATACATACATGTAACATAATGGCAGTGTTTAAATATTTGGTTGTTATTGTCTTACTTCTGCTACACTAAAAGTTGCCTTACATCTAAACTTCATTGTCTTTGTTTACAAGTACACCTCACTGTTTATATTGCTTTCTGTTTGCAGCATTCAGTCAAGGGAAGATGCCTTGAAGGTAATAGATCCTGCGGTTTTTTTCGGCGCTCTAGAAACGTTCTTCTTTCAAAGCACAATATCAAGAACCTTCTGGACGTTTCATCGCCCCAAGAAGTCTTCTCTCTCTCTCGTAATGAGCAACTTGAATCGTCGTTTTTTTTTTCTTTTTTCACTCATTTTCCTCCCCTTTTCTTCTCAGCAGAGGACGCGACACACACGAGCACGAACCCATATAACACCTTAGAAGTAGTATTTGATCCTTCTCAGAGCCTCTACGCGGTCTGGGGGTCAACCGTCCCTCAGGCCTAGCTTGATGCCGATGGACGGGTCGGGGGTGCACGTGCCGCAGTATCCTCCGCACCGCCCGAGGATTCTCTGGTTATCCTGTAAGACGAGAAGGATATTAGCACTGTATTGTGTGGACACACACATAAACGGAGCAATGTGTATACATGGTTAAAATATTGCTACTTCTGACGTTTCTATCGTCGCAGCGTTTCAGCTTACAGTGTAGTGGGATGCCTAACGCAAGACTCGGTACACGACCTTTCGAGTGTACTTGTGATGCATTAAACTGACTGGGAGTCGCTCGAAGGGGAAATGTTAAATGTCCTTGTTTCGTTATGATTATACACATGACGGGGACTTTGAAATAAATTGTAAGTATGAGATAGAGAGTGATTGATTTCTTTTTTGCGCTTGAAATTATATTATACTTTCCACTGCTCACACTGATCAATTCTAACCCAGAGATAATGGTAAAAGTCACTATATCAGCAATAAAAAAACAGTAATAATCGCCATCTCTGAAGTTCTAATGACAGCAACAGCAACCAACGCCCTCTGTCTACCCTGC
>NC_051409.1:14874314-14875361 GCF_015228065.2 Penaeus monodon | reverse complement strand
TAATCGAAATCCACACTCCATTCATATCCTCCCAGACCCACTTCCCACAAACCTTACCCAGACCCACACCACCCATAGCTACACTCAACCCAGCCGGACCCACCCAAACCCAGCCGGGCCCACCCAAACCCAGCCGGGCCCACCCAAACCCAGCCGGGCCCACCCAAACCCAGCCGGGCCCACCCAAACCCAGCCGGGCCCACTCGCCCCAGACGCAGCCACCGCTAACTCACATCTAATCTGTTGATCCAGTGCGCCGCGTGGCTGCCCTTCCTGAGCCACGTGGTCCTCGGGGAGACCGCCAGCGCCGTCCCCGCCAGGTTGATGGAGAAGCCTCCCTGGGGGCACTTGGCCTTGCTGTAGCAGTCGCCCGCCTCTCCGTAGGGCACGAGGCGGCGCCCCTCCACGGCTCGCGCGAAGGTGAAGTCGTACGCTGAGGGAGAAGGAGGAGGAGGAGGGTGAGTATGGTAGGTGGAGGGTGTTGGAGGACGGAGGGAGGAGGAGGGTGAGTGTTGGAGGAGGATGGAAGGAGGAGGGGGTGAGCGATGGCGGGTGGAGGGAGGAGGAGGGTGAGTGGTGGGGATGGAGGGGGCGGGTAGTAAATAATAAGGATGGATGATGCAAAGAAGACGGGTGAGTAGACGATGAGGGAGGACAGGAAGGGGGGATCAGGATGGGATGAGGTGGATGAGGGAGATTAGAAATGACGGAGAATGAGGAGGATGATCGAAGTGAAGAGAGGGACGAAGAGAAATGAAAGAGATTGGGAAAAGAGATTTATGACACGGAGGGTGCGGATGAGGAAAGGCAGAGGTAGTGGATGATGAAATGGATGACGAACGAGGAGATGTATGCAACAAATAAAAAAAAAATATTGCAAGAATTTGAAGTGTTTGATATTGATGAAAACAGAGAATATTACATGTTCATATATCATAACGTGACCACGTAAGATCGGAAACGGGACAGGATTTAGGAAGTGACACATCATAATCCAAATATATCCAACACCCTATTCATCATTCATTTAATCTACACCACCCCCCC
>NC_051409.1:14873970-14874237 GCF_015228065.2 Penaeus monodon | reverse complement strand
CCTCCCTCCACTCACCATCGACGGAGAGGGACGTCGTGTTGAGCCGAATCCTGCTGAAGGCCGTGTAGCCCGATCGGTCGCTCTCGTCGTTCTCGCAGTCGCAGTCGGCGCGGCGCTCGCCCTCGTGGGGACACGTCTCGGGGTTGAAGAGGCTGCGAGGGCGGGGAAGGGAGGCGGCTGAATTGGGTTGGGGGTCGGGGCGCGTTTGCTTCATTTCCTCGTGCATTTGTTTATTTCATTTATCTGGTGTTAGTGTTACTTCTTAAG
>NC_051409.1:14873637-14873746 GCF_015228065.2 Penaeus monodon | reverse complement strand
GGACGAAGACACAAAGCCTGAGAGAGACCAAGCCGGCCAAAGAAACACAGAGACCACAAAGACGAAAGAGAAACGATCGCGCCCGTCCTTCAGCATCCCAGCCTCAGCA
>NC_051409.1:14870986-14873587 GCF_015228065.2 Penaeus monodon | reverse complement strand
TCGAACTCACATCTTATTGTACATCTCTGCGAAGTTGCCCTCCTCCCCCGCGGGCAGCGTGAGGTACTCCGTGGGGCTGGTGGAGTTCATCCCGAGGCAGAAGATGCTCATGTTCTTGCCGGCCACCAGGAGGGAGTACTCGCCGTCCACCGTCACCTGGAGGGCCTCTCTGGCCTGTGGGCGTGGCAGAAGGTTAATGCTTGGCCAGCAGTTTGTTTGGGGGAAATTGATAGGAAGGAACTGTGGATGTGGATGTATAGTTTTTTAGGTACATTACTTGCGAAGATTTTAGTAACTTCAATAATATGTCTTTTTAGCAAGTTTTGATTGTAATGATAAAATGGAACCTACAGTGATATTCCTTTCCAACAGTGTTCATGGCAAATAATGTTTCTGAAGTCTGAAGAGAATGATACGAAATAGTGTTTAAATAAAGGTCTAGGAACAGTCCTATACGTGTGACAGAAAAATATTAAAAATAAACAACAGTTCTTGGAAACAAAGAGTCAACGCAAGAAATTCCTGACCACTATAAATTCATACATGGTTTACAATATATATACCTGAATTCTTCATATCTACCTGCATATATGAACACATTTTGCCAAAATAAAACCCTCGGCAACAACACAGCTATACCAGCACTTCTCTCACCGCACATAGCCACATGGTCCGCAACTAAAATGACTTCTTACTTCAGCCGAAGGCAAGTGGATGTTGGGGGCATGTTCGTAGAGGAACAGGCTTACTAAGCCGCGTCAACACGGTACTCACTCACAGCTGAGTCGCAGGTGCGAACCCAGGACTATACCACTGAGTTATGGCATAGCATTTGCTGGCGAACCTACACACGCCACATACCTTGCAGAAGCAAAGCTTACTGGAAGCCTTACCTCAGCATATGTAGTGAATCCACATGCACCAAAACTCCACACCCTCTCAGCTCTAAAGGGACTTCTCACCTCAGCACACGTGGTGAATCCGCACGGCCTCGCGGTGCACTTCTGCCTCCTCTTGGGCCTGTGCTCCTTGGGGCACATCGACCGCCTCGTCTTCTGCTCGTTGGCGTCGACGCAGTAAATGCTCCTCCTCTGCCGCCCCTTCTGGCCGCAGGGTGCTTGGCACTGGAAGGACAGGCGCTCCTGAGGTTTCCTTACTCGTAGATTTCGATTTTTTTAGATTTGTTAAACCTGCTTTGTAATGTGCTGGGATATTTTTATGGTTTAATGTTGTTTTTTTACTAATATGGAAGTAAAAGTTGCATTAAGTGGCGGATCGAAGGAAGAAATTAATACAAACTTGTGTCTTAAAAAAACGAATGCAAAACAATGACGATTGTAGTTTTTAAGTCTATGCAACAAGTGCAAGCTTTATACAAGGCTAGACTGAGCGCAAATCCCTTTATTTAAACAACACAGGCAAGCAGTTTCTTTTACAGGGACAGAAGAAATTGAAACAGACTCGAGGAGCGACAGACAAACAAAGAAGATTAGGAAAAAGAAGGAAGCCATCAACAGGAGGAGGACATGGCCACAGAGGGAAGGAGACGAACAAAGAGGGTCCCGCAGAGGAGACAGAGAGGACGCAGACCGAGGGCCCGAGACCGAGGGCGGCGCAGAAGCGACTCACCGGCTTCCACGGCCTGACCCTCCAGAAGAAGCCTCCCGCGCAGTCGCCCAGGTTGCACTTGCGGGAGTTGCGCGGCCGCTTGCGCTCGCTGCAGCCCTCCGCCACGGGCTCCGGGTCCATCCAGCCGAGGGCGTTGACGGTGTGGCAGGCGACGTCCCTGAGCTGCAGTCCGGCGTCGCACCACTTGGAGCACTGCGCCGGGTCAAGCCAGGTCAGGGGGCGAGGTCAAGGCCAGCAGGCAGTGCGTGGACGGCGATTCAAGGGAGGCAGAGAAAGGCTGGTTATAAGCATTGGTGCGCCTGGCCAGGCCTCTCGAGTTCCAGACTGATATTATTGCCTTTTATGTTACTTTACATTATGTTTATCGATGGTATATAATTCAGTGGAAGCAAGAGAAACTGAAAAATATATGCTGGTTATTGTTTAACTGTTTTATTCTCAAACTGACCAAAGTGATTACGTTCGGCTTTAAGTAAAATATTCTCGAGGAAATAAAAAACAAAGTAAAAAAGATCAAATCAACTGGTTATGCTGAAGCAAAAACTAAAGGAAAACAAAGATCTGTGCTGCAAAGATTTCATTACATTATTTTGCTTTTCAAATGGCAGACATTCAAAGCTTTAAACACAAAATGCAGTTTTATATACACCCAGCAAAGTTAGTCGAAGTGAAATGTCAGAAAATGATGAAAATGAAAATGTCGATATCTTAAATAATCACTTGATTTCATCATTCTACACTTTCTTTCACTTCTACCATGTTCCTTTGTTGGAATTAGATGATAAAGGCTAAAATCTAGAGAAGGTTTTAGTTCATGACGAGCACAAGATGCACGAGACATTCTCACTTTTTGACATTACAAGAGCTTGGGTAATAGTAACGTTATGAAGAAACAAAATCATGTGGAGATGATAGAATAGGAATAAAGAAGAACTGTCCGAAAATAGGCAATCATAACACAAGCTTTAGGAG
>NC_051409.1:14869134-14870576 GCF_015228065.2 Penaeus monodon | reverse complement strand
TACGAAAGAAGATTTTTCTCTAGAAGTCAGAAAAATACAAAATAACAACTGCCATCTATCTCTCGAGCACAGAGCCTCAGTAATGTGAAAGTGTATAGACTGAAAGCAAACATAAATATAAATCGTATTTTTAACAGCAATATTTAAGAATTATGTGGGATAATGATATCGAGATTACTTTATGTACTTCTGTCAATGAAAATGATACTGAAATCCTTGAGTTAACGTGGTGTTAATATAAGCATTTTTTTTTTTTTCTTGTGGGGGGTGGGTATTTAACTTCATTTTCATTGATGATGATGATTTAAAAGTATCGGTTAATATATTATTCTCCAAATCAATAACACATCCTCACTTAGTAAAGTAAGGCCACAGTAAATAATAAAATGCAAAAATGATTATAATAACAACACCGAGGGAAAGTACAAACACTCCCAGATGCCGATGATTGCAATCTGACCTTTTGTCCCAGGAAAGACATAGGCAACATGTGGTATTCCTCCCAAGCAAACTATACATTTTTCACATACTACGCAGCTAAAACAGAACCATTCACGAGCGGAGAGTCCTCGAAATGCCACACAGGCCGAGGCAAAGGAGCCGAGAGGAGGCAGCCTTGGAAGGGACAACTACGCAAGCTCAACATTATCACTTCTAAGACAAGGAGTCTACAAGCCCAGCGGCCTCAAGCTGTGCGCGTCCCATCCCAGCCGCGTGACAGCGCAAACTACAGTCTCATCATCAGCACAGGGTTTGACGACGCCCCTTGAGATCACGGTGGATTAGTTTCTCTTTCAGGGTTGTGAGTTATTGAGTTGGTTATGTCTTCCAAAAGGAAAAGGCAATGTTATAATTGATATTTAACCTATACTAGTCGCTTTCTGCGTTCTTATTTCAACACTGTAATCTCAAGGAGGGCGTGACAGCGGCCCCTGACAGAAGAACCGAACTCGTGTACCTCAGACCACGCGGACGAGGCCCAGCGGAAGGAGCAGGGCTGCGTGTTACAGCCCCTTTTCTCCCTGGGCTTGGACAGGCCCTCCCGCAAGCAGTAATCGCTATGAACCTGCACTTCCCCTGACAAGACACCTTCGTGATTTATGTTCACCCCCGTGTCTACACAGGTAATTTCGCGCTGTTTGATACCGCGGCCACACTCCTCCGAGCACTGAAAGGATACATCCAGAGGGATTAAAAATGGGTGTCACTTCTCTCTCTTTCAAGGATGACGGCCCTGACTCAGCGGCCGCGGAAACGACTTAGAGAGTGTTCCTGTGTCATAGTCAAGAAGGGGGAAGGAAGGGGGAGGGGGTCCTATAGGATCGAGAGGAAGGAACAGGAAATCATCTGGAAAGCATCGTAAAAAAAAAGTTATTGAATTTAAAGTCTGTCCATTTTGGCCTTCTGAGAATTCTGCAGCTTCCGTGCCATGGAATTCTCTT
>NC_051409.1:14868125-14869094 GCF_015228065.2 Penaeus monodon | reverse complement strand
GTTCTAATGAATGATGTAAAAAAATATATATATAGAACGCAAGATTTTTCTTAAATTAAGGCCAAAACGGACTTATCTGAAAGGTTTATGTCAAAATTACGATTAATGTTATGTCACATGAAAAAAGTTATGTTTTATATAAAAGAAATTAAGGTCAAACATTCACTCAGAGGCTTTGGTTAGTTTTGAAGCTTTTAACATCCAGTTTGTGGGATTATTTTAAACGGAGATCTATCTCTTTTGTGACAAGATTATATGGGAAGAGAAAAAAATATAAAAGAAATAGAGATGAAGAAAATGATATAGTTACCAACAGGAACAGGAAAACTTGTGATAATAATATGTATTTTCCGTTACTGCTATATCAGTCATAAGAAATATATTGATTAATAAAATTGACACCACTTTTGAAAACAAGATGGTTGACAATATATTTAGCAAAATTACTCTCATTCTGCATTCACTAATAGCGTATTAGGGATTGCAAGACTGAAAGAGTTCATCATCTTTTGAGTAATTTGGGCAACGCAGTGGTTAAGATTTCTGGTTTTAATTACAACTTTCCCCATCAACATATCAAAGTGAATATGATTCTAATAATAATGATAATGTCTTTAAGGCTTTCAACGAGACAAAGGAAATGATACTGCGGGAGTTTTTTTTTTTAACTACAAGGATAATTTGAATAAAGAATAATGAGAACGGATTAAAAATAAACATGAAGAAAAAATGTGTATTCGAGAAAAGAAAATCAAGGTCAACTTATATAGAAGTTGATTTAGTTGGAGTAATTAGATTTTTTTTTTACAAATTTTCCGAAAAATAAATATATGTAAAACAGAAAAGAAGACAAAAAAGGAAGAAACAAAAAAAAAGAGTCAAAACATTGTAATATTACTCAATGAAATAACAAAATAAGAGTATAAAGCAGAAAAAAACAGGTTAGTCATAAACGGAAGCATTTTATAT
>NC_051409.1:14867363-14868098 GCF_015228065.2 Penaeus monodon | reverse complement strand
TCATGTCACAAAATGAGAAATCTCTCTCTTTAAAACCTCGGCTGTTTTGCTCTTTTTAATTTAAAGTGGGGGGGGGTCTTTTCCCTTTTGAAACGAAGCGAGAGACTGTGGGGCTTCTGACCCAGGGTATGCCCGCCGGGAGATGCCCATGCAGGACGCCCAAAAACTTCAAGAACTTACCAAAAGAAGATGGTATGTGTCGAGCATATGTTTTTATATAGATCGAAAGTGAGGTCTGGTGTTGCGGATGTGTAGAAGAGACAAACGGAGAGAGGGTTTTAATCTTTTTCTCTACTGTTGGGGGTGGTAGTGTAAGCTAAAATCTACGGGATAGTAATTAAACTCAACACGAATTAGTAATAGTGAAAATGATAATACCAAATGTATTTTAGAAGTGAATTCAGTTACATAATGTTAATAGATTTTTTTTCTAAAGTCGAGCAAAGTTGGTTTGACTTTAAATTCTTTTTAGAACTAAAATAAAGGGAATCCATCCAGTATGGTTTAGTTTACAGAGAACCACCAGAACCCTTTTCCGTGCGGGATGGGTAAGTCAGTGATAAACATCTCTTTAAAGTATTTATTTCCTTTACAAAATGTCACACGCACACACACCGTACAGTTTATCACATAATCTCATCACAGGTCATATTATGAGTTTATTATATATAGTATATTTTCTTTTCTTTTTAATATCAATATAAAATCCACTCTGTTTTTTTTTTTTTATTACAC
>NC_051409.1:14867190-14867295 GCF_015228065.2 Penaeus monodon | reverse complement strand
ACCCGTCATCCTCCTTCGCCTCTAATGGGAGCTTGAGGACGACTTATGATGCGGAGCCTGGGGGGAGGGGCGGCTTCGGGCGGGGTGGGGGCGGGGGGGCGGCCG
>NC_051409.1:14866648-14867022 GCF_015228065.2 Penaeus monodon | reverse complement strand
CTGACCCACAGATGCAGAATTATGATAGTTGCGGTTATTATTTTTATTTTTATTGTTTTTAAACTTCCTTTTGGGTGGGTGGGGCCCGGGCGGGGGGAGGGGGTGCCTCTTATACTTTACCGTGGACCAATCGCCGGCCTTCCAGCGGTAGCGCTGCCCGCGCCCGTTGGCCTTGTGGCACGGCGTCTTGCAGGGGCGCACGTGCGTCGGCCGGTCCTCCTGGTGGCACCGCTCCTCCGGCAGCTCCACGCCGTCCACGGCGCGGCACACCACCAGCCGCTGCTGCGTGCCGCGCCCGCAGCGGGGCCGCCGCGTGTGGCACTGCGGGCACGCGCGGTTAGGCATCGGGGTTGGGTGGATGGATGCATGGCATT
>NC_051409.1:14866325-14866509 GCF_015228065.2 Penaeus monodon | reverse complement strand
CCTTTTGCTCGTTACAATGACTTGATTACCAAGCACATAATATGAAAGTATGAAACAGACAGGGAAAACTACGTTTTTGTATTCAAAGAATGAATCTAAATATTTTTGTATCAGGAAACTTCATTTTAGTGTAACTTTCGAGGAAAATATATATGATAAAAATTTGTACGAATAATCCTCAAGT
>NC_051409.1:14865878-14866164 GCF_015228065.2 Penaeus monodon | reverse complement strand
GTAAGAGCAGCAAGCACCGTGACCCTCCTACGGGAAGCAAGAGCAGAAGAGCGACTCACGTGGCCCCAGCCGCCCGTCGACCATTCGGTGCAGATCTCGCTGTTGCAGGAGGCGACGTCGGTGGGCTTCTCCTCCAGCGGGCACGTCTCCTCCGGCCCCAGGCACACGACCTGCCGCCTCTTCTGCCCTCCGCCGCAGTCACGGGAGCACTGTGGGTGCGAGGGAGGAGGTTCGGTTTATGGAGAGAGGTTCTGGGGCACAACGATGCATATCCACAGACGCGTAT
>NC_051409.1:14865221-14865801 GCF_015228065.2 Penaeus monodon | reverse complement strand
AGTCGCCGGTCTGCCAGTTGTTCTTGCTCTTGTAGCGCCTGTTGTGGTCGTACTCCTGCACGACGCTGTTGCTCTCCTCCTCGCTGCTGTGGTGCTGGTCCCTGTGCGAGCCGCGCGGCCGGTGCCACGGCTGCTGGCCGCCGTGGCCGCGATCCTTGCTGCGCCGCGCGTCGTAGCGGTGGCCGCCGCCGTCCACGCGGTTGTCCAGGAAGTCCTTGTGGTCGAGGCCGCTGGGCAGGGCGTTGGGGATGTCGTTGGCGTCGTCGGGCGGCGGGTGGCGGGGGCGCGGGTGCTGCCGCCGCCGCTTGTCGTGGTGCTCGCCGCCCACCGAGTTGTCGTGGCCGGCGTGCGGCCCGCCCTGGGCGGGAGGAGCAATGCGTTAACTTGCGGCCTTGTTGAGCTATCTTTGTGCTTGGTCATTTTGTTACTGGAGAGAGCTAACTTTTAGTGTGTTTTCTGATTAATTCGGAAAATGGTGTGGTAATAAACTGGTAATATACTTATTGAATATGAATATAAATAACTTGACGTAATATACAGAAAGATTATATATACAGAATAAATATTCATCAGTACAACA
>NC_051409.1:14864646-14865136 GCF_015228065.2 Penaeus monodon | reverse complement strand
AAGCGCAAAGCTTAATCACCGTATCAACAAGCAAGCACATAAAAAGACATGAACTTCATCCAAATGAATAAGCAATAGATATACTCTGAGCAGAATATGCTGCAGTTTCCAAGCCTTCCACTTATTCTATAGCATCCCAAAAGAGCGTTTAGTTATTTCAATGATTTCTGTTTTTCCTTTCATTTCATTAGCCTTTTACAATTTTTGTCGCCGTTGTAAAGGCGTGAAGAAGCACAGGAGTTTGGATAATTCATAATCCATTCAAATATAAAGAAACTCCAGTGATGTGATTAATTTGACACACAAATTCCCCACTCCGGGCAAACACAAGGCTAGCATGGATTAGTAAGGGAAAAGTTAAATTATGCGTGCGTGTAATAACAGATAATCAAACATAAAAATAATAATCAAAAGTAGGAAGAGATGCATAAAAGACAAACAAACAAACCCCAAAAAACATGCTTTCTCCTCAAAGCCAAAGGAAATGCAC
>NC_051409.1:14864434-14864610 GCF_015228065.2 Penaeus monodon | reverse complement strand
TCCACGAGACACAGAAATACATACACCTTAAAAACAATAAACAAAGCACAAACACCTCGAAGCGAGCGAAGGGGGGAATTACCTCCTCAAATGGCGACTCGTTATCGAGATCGGAAACAGAGGGGACAGAGGACAGATCGGGTGTTAGTGTGGATGACTGGGGCGTCGGGGGCAGT
>NC_051409.1:14864237-14864370 GCF_015228065.2 Penaeus monodon | reverse complement strand
GGCAAGGGACGTGGCAGGGGGACACCTCCGGGGGCCTGGCGAAGGCGTCGCAGTCCGTCGGCGGGAGGCTGGCCTCGGGGTCTCCGCACGTCACCCTCCGGCGCCGCACGCCCTCTCCGCACTTCGGCTTCGG
>NC_051409.1:14863962-14864092 GCF_015228065.2 Penaeus monodon | reverse complement strand
GGGTGCCTGGCCCTCGGCTTCTTCCAGTGCCTGTCCGCGTCCGCAGCGCCGCCTTCGCTACCGAGCTCGCACTGGGAGAGGGGCGGAACGTAACTAATGGGCCGCGAGGGATGGGCGGGCGGGCGCGGGC
>NC_051409.1:14863283-14863413 GCF_015228065.2 Penaeus monodon | reverse complement strand
CAATTAATGTTATAATTAAGGTAATTAAATGAGTATCTATTACGTTAGGTGATAACAGAAAGATAATGATTAAAATTAAATTAACAACTTCATCTGTACATTAATTAAAAATAATTACTAATTACAAGAG
>NC_051409.1:14862798-14863250 GCF_015228065.2 Penaeus monodon | reverse complement strand
GTGAGACATACATTTTAGACAGACGTAAATTTAAAAGAAAATATAAAGAAATTGGAAAAAAAAGATTATAAAATATATTTATCGATTATAAATAAAAAAAATATTAAAAGATAAACTAAAGTAAATGTAATATACAGATAATTTAATTAACTATTATTAAAAAAAGTTGAATATATATAGGACATGCACATCTAGATATTAAAATATACAATAATAGTAATTAACAATTCCTCTTTACAATATAATTAAGAGTAAAATCTAAAGAAATAAAGAAACAATAGCAAAAAAATAGCATTCCCTTGAATAAGAACTATTTACTACAGATACTAAAGTGACTAATACATTCAGTTAATGCGTGTTCGTGACTCTTGATTCAGAAAGTGAAAACAGGTTTCGGAGATGGGTGCACGCTCACAATCGTCTACGAAATTCAGATTTAGAGAGTTAAGAGT
>NC_051409.1:14861456-14861562 GCF_015228065.2 Penaeus monodon | reverse complement strand
GATAAGCAATGCACCCATCTCGGAATAGACAAGCCATCTACTGAAGGCATTACAAGAGATCCAACTACAACCATCAATGTCACATTCTCAAGTCAGGCTTTGGTCG
>NC_051409.1:14860512-14861414 GCF_015228065.2 Penaeus monodon | reverse complement strand
GCGCCACCTTCTACGAGAACACGCCCGTTGATTCATCCTACACAATCAAACCCACTCCTAAAAATGAGTAAATAAACCGAAAAAATTATGAAGACAAGGCCGACCCGGCACGCCCTCCGCGGACCACGTACCAGCGAGCTCCATCCCTCGGCGTACCAGCAGGAGCAGTTGCCGGTGTCCTTCGGCGCCTCCAGCTGCGCGCACTCCCACTCCGAGATGGGTCGGTCGCGCAGCCGACAGGAGTACAGGCGCCGCCGCTCGCCGCTCGCCTCGCCGCTCACGCACTTGCACTGCGGGGAGGGGGGGAGGGGGATTAGGGCTGGCTTGCTTGGATTGGGTTGTGATTAGGTCGCTACGCCGGGGTTGGGTTTCAGTCCGACTGGAAGGGGCTGGTCTTTCTCTCTGAAGGGGATTTTCTTTCTAATTTGTGTAATCTTCGTGGTTTCTGCACACTAAATATTTTATTTTTTGGAGTTCAAGAAAAGTTGTTTGATTATATTATATCATCTTGTTATGTCATTGTCAATATTCTTTTACGTTTGTAAAATGACGAAAAAAAAAAAAATCATCATGATTAATGAAAGTAACACATGAAAATAGAAAAACAAAATCGTTGGAAACAGAGAGACTGGAAGCAACGAAAGGGAAGGAGGCAGAGTTCCTCCTTCCGAGCGGGGTCCTACCGGCGACCACTCGTGGTACTGCCAGAAGGGGCACTCCTCGCGGGGGCACACTTCCTCCGTCGCCTGCTGGTCCTCCTCGCAGCGCTCCTCCTCCACGCTGTTGCCGAGGCTCGACACGCAGCCCACCACCTCACGCCGGCGCAGGCACGTGTCGCCGCTCAGCCCGCACTGGGGGAGGGAGGGCGGGGGTGAGCGGGGTGGTTGGGGGGATGAGGGGGG
>NC_051409.1:14859229-14860148 GCF_015228065.2 Penaeus monodon | reverse complement strand
ACATCTCGTCGATGGTCGCCTCGCTCGTGTCGGCTCGGACGCAGTAGGCCGACTTGTGCCGCTCGCCTGGAAGGGAGGGGCGGGTGAAGGCTGTAAAGGTTGCGGGAAGTGGCTGGCTGTGTGGTTGCGTGTGGGAGTGGGTCTAGTTTCGCGTGTGAGGGTTGTATGCAAGTGTGTTTGCTGAGGTTGGTGCTTGGTTGTTTGTGTGTGTGGGGGGGGGGGGGCGCTGGTGAGGTTTGTGTGTTTGCAGACAGTGAGGAAGGATGTCGCGTTTAAATCGTCTTTGGGTTTGTGTGAGCCTGAATGAATGAGTGCGTGCACTTGACACCCGACAATCAACGCATAAATTCTTTTCCTTATGTAGAGAAAACCACCAATAATTCCTGTAACACATCGCATAACATTCTACAAAAAGCAGCAGCTTCTTTCCCTTACCAATGCATGGTTCCGTGCAGTTGCTCCATTCACCTAATCTCCAATAATAGTTCGGCGAAGTTAATAAGTTTGACTTTGTATAGCTATACCTCACGTAAGGAGGGCTAAGATTCCCTACAGATAAGATCTGGAAATAGAAAACGTAAAACATATTATAAATCCATGTTTTATGTATATATACTTCTGCTATATTTTTGTGACTGTCTAAATACAGTTTATGTCTTTATGTCGTCGCTAATTCCATATACGTGTTACCTGCAATATCAGACAATTTACGATACAATCTACGGACAACCAAACCCACGTTTCACTTCGTCCAACTAACCTGCACGAGCAGCCTCTTCTGCAAAGGTTTAGTGGAGTTGATCCTCTCCGTGCCGGAGTTGGACCCCGTGTACTCTATCAAGGTGCCGCCGAACTCCACCAGCTTTTGGAACGGCGTCACGATCCAGTGGCCGTTCAGGAGGTACTCGCCAGTTTCCAA
>NC_051409.1:14858784-14859096 GCF_015228065.2 Penaeus monodon | reverse complement strand
ATCAGTTCTGCTGCACCACTTCTACCATTTAAACTCTCAAGAAGCATTTGACTTACCCAGGTAATTATCATCCGCCGCCTGCTCGTTGAACGACCTCTGCGTGACGTCCACCATGGCGGCGCCCTCGGGCACGACCACGATGTCGGAGTAGCCGTAGCGACGACTCTCGTCGATGGACCCCGAGGTGACCTTGCACGTGGAGTTATCGCCGTTGCACACGCCGCAGCTGTCTGGGGGGGCGAGGGCAAGGGGCACGCGGGTCAGGGCTCACTCAAAGAGGCGTCGGTCGGTATTTGGGGACACAGCGAATGC
>NC_051409.1:14858403-14858655 GCF_015228065.2 Penaeus monodon | reverse complement strand
CTCCCAGTGTAAGTGTCCTGACCCCCAAGAGCGCCGCTCCACCCACCCGCTTTGGCCGTGGAGTTGAGCACGTAGTCGCAGCCGGCGACGCGGCACTCGCCATTCACGCAGATGTCGTAGGTGTCCGGCCCGCACGGCGTCCCGTCCTCCACCTTCTCCCGGAGCTGGAAGTACGTGCGGCTGTTGTTGTAGACCTGGCAGAAGAGCTTGCAGCTGTCCTCGCGCCGGACTGCGGGGAGAGAAGGGGGGTGA
>NC_051409.1:14857710-14858189 GCF_015228065.2 Penaeus monodon | reverse complement strand
CGATCTATCCCTGATGCGTGGGACAAACTAACAGGAGAGAGAAAAAACTGCTAAGTAACTCATCAGAGAAAAGAACTCACTGCTGGCATATTTGGGAATCCACTTCACATCTTCGGGAATGTCCGGCAAACCGAAGTTCTTTTTGTTATACGCCTGGCACTGCTGCGTGCGGAAGTCGATGGCGCCGGAGGAGCACGGCCTCATGATGCAGGACTCGTACCGCACGCGCTCGCCCGTGCAGTAGCGGCCGCCGTACTGGGGCTTCGGATAGTCGCAGCGCCGCTCCGACCGCCGCACGCCCACGCCGCACGTCCGCGAACAGGCGCTCCACCTGCGGGAAATATGAGGACTTATTTCGAAGGCGAGAAGGAGGCTTCGAATTTGCTTTCGCGGGCCGGGTTGGCTTCGGGGTAAGCCTGGAGGGAGGCTGGGTATGATACGGGCAATGCCGTACATTATCTTGCCATTTTAACGTTTCC
>NC_051409.1:14856696-14857073 GCF_015228065.2 Penaeus monodon | reverse complement strand
TGTGCATGCAAGTGAGTAAATGAAGCGAGACAGCCATTGAAAAAGCGGCAGCCTTGACCCGCAGCCGTCCCCACTCGTCCACCTTCTTCATGGCGCCCTTGTTCTTGTCGACGCACTTGCCCCTGAGGCACCACTTGCCCGCCTCGCACACGGTGCCGTCGGCCCACGGCATGTGCTGCGTCCGGCAGCCCTCCTTCTCGTCCATCGCCGTCGTGCACCACAGCCGCTTGCACGGAGGCTGGGGGTGAGGAGCGGTTATTCACGGCACTGCTATCTGTTATGTAATTCGCAGGAGCCGCATTCCTGCATGCATTAAAAATTATTCCCCAAACATTATCATCATCATTCGTAATCTATTTATCCATTCTTACGTTGTC
>NC_051409.1:14856263-14856626 GCF_015228065.2 Penaeus monodon | reverse complement strand
CCCATTTATCATTCAGTCATTCCTTTACTAGCATTTTCTCGTTTCTGTGTACGTTTCTGTGCGCGTGTCCATGTGTGTTTGACTACGTAAAAGGAGAGTCTTTTTATGCAGTTGAATGACCTTTGCTCAGCGTTGCAGACAAGTGTGAGTGGTGTGTTTGCATGCGTGCGCGTCTCTCATGCAAATCCTAGAATTTCCAGAATCCATTCACTATTATTTCATTGACAGATTTCCTTACACTAAGACTTCCACGATTACTATCCTATCTTACTTAGTATCCTGTTTTCCACTGAAGCTGAAGTGTAACTTTGCAAATACTGGAAGGAGCAGGTCGCTAACAAGGGGACATGAGGATTTTAGAAT
>NC_051409.1:14855829-14856037 GCF_015228065.2 Penaeus monodon | reverse complement strand
CGCACAGGCCTCCCTGAGCCTGAAGGCGACTGACCATGTGGGGGCAGATCTTGGCTGACTTCCCGAAGACGTACTGGCACTGCTTGCTGGCGTTGAAGAGCTCGCCGGCCAGTGTCAGCTCCGTCTTCTCCTCCACCAGCTTGTTGGTCCACGCCTCCTCCTCCAGGCATCGCCCGTGGCCGCCGCTGGGTAGGGGGGGGGAGGCGAA
>NC_051409.1:14855313-14855580 GCF_015228065.2 Penaeus monodon | reverse complement strand
GCGAAAAGAGCGGCCCTCCGCCCACCACTGACTTGAGGTACTCCGTGAGGATGTGTCTGGAGCAGTTGGACCAGACCCACGGCAGCGTGTTGTGGTCCAGCATGCGGCTCATGACGTTCATGCGGTGGCTGTCGTCTTTGGAGCCGCGGATCAGCTTGCATTTGTCGTCGTTGTCATGCGGCATGTTGAGCCTGTGGGAGGGGGGGGGAGAAGGGGGTGGTTCATTTGTTTATCTGTCTGTCTGTTGTTATGATATCTTTCTTTGTT
>NC_051409.1:14854426-14854652 GCF_015228065.2 Penaeus monodon | reverse complement strand
GCTCGTCCCGAGAGCAAACCCGGCGCGCGTACAGGTGGCCCAGCTCGTGCGCGATGGTGAAGGAGGCCGCCGACGATGAGCAGCTTGACCATGGCCCATGCCAGCCAGGTCGCAGTGCTTGGCACATGGTGCCCAGTCTCCGCGGCGACAACGTGGTCCCGGTTTCATCGTTGGACAGATGTTGTCACTTTGCGGCCGACAATCGTTTTCCCCTTCATTATCTTGA
>NC_051409.1:14854254-14854330 GCF_015228065.2 Penaeus monodon | reverse complement strand
TTAAAGAATAAGAATAGTCGTTCATTATAATCCTTGTACTTGCTATATTTTGAGTGATATTCAGGTATTAATATTC
>NC_051409.1:14853924-14854187 GCF_015228065.2 Penaeus monodon | reverse complement strand
TTCAGCTCCCTCCCCCCCCCCTCACCTCGTGAGCAGCAGCGCCGTGTCGTATCGCCTCGGGTGGTTGGTGTTGTACTTGAGCCCCTGCTTCTGCCACTTGCAGAACATCTTGAGCATCTCCTCGGCCGACTTGCCCATCGACTCGGCGTTGTTCTCGTAGGACCGCTTGGGCACGAACGACTGCCGCTCCGGGCGCAGGACCTCCACCACGGCGATGTCGATGCGGTTGCCGATGCTCGCGTCGCGGAAGATCAGGGCCACCT
>NC_051409.1:14853567-14853665 GCF_015228065.2 Penaeus monodon | reverse complement strand
TCCCAAAATGAAGACAACAACAACAAAAGAATAACACTTAACACTTCATAACAAAAGAAATAAAATGACTTTTCGAAGCGAGAAATGCGAATGGAATG
>NC_051409.1:14853378-14853497 GCF_015228065.2 Penaeus monodon | reverse complement strand
CGATCAGAGGGGGAACTAAATTTTAAAAAAAGTTACGGGCAGTCCAAAGAACAAGAAGAAAATTGAGATAAAAACAATTATTAAGAAAAAAAAAAGCCAGAACTGTGATTGGACAAATA
>NC_051409.1:14852908-14853343 GCF_015228065.2 Penaeus monodon | reverse complement strand
TCAATATCATTAATAACATTTATGTGTTGGGCTAATTGGATGTCGTTTGTATATTCAAAGACGAAATCTTCCTAATTAATCTTATCGAAAGAGAACAAGTGCGCTATAATTCACCCTTTCTTACGATTATTTTCCAAGAATCATCTTCACAAAACTTCGTTGTGACTCATTATAAAATATCCAGCTGTGTCTCTTTATCCATAATGAGAACAACAACAAATCTAATTAGCAAATTCACATAATTGTGAAAAAAAGATGGAGCACAAATTTCCTTTTCTCGCTAATTGGCAACTCATCTTGATCTTGCCACATGGTGGTCAGTGAATAAACATCTCATAATGTGAGATAATTACATATGATAATTGATGAACTTTATTCGATCAGTGAAATTTTGAGGGCGATAAAAATGCACTAAACGTGGAGTGACAGAACGAG
>NC_051409.1:14852254-14852394 GCF_015228065.2 Penaeus monodon | reverse complement strand
TGAGCGTGAGCACGTACTGGTCGACGTGCTTCCCGTGGTAGCGAGCCATCTTGCCGTCAATCACCACCATGACCTCGATGGTGTACCGCCGCGAGTACAGGAAGCGGCGCGTGCGGTGGTGGGGGGCTGCGGCCACTCCT
>NC_051409.1:14851982-14852230 GCF_015228065.2 Penaeus monodon | reverse complement strand
TTAGGTTCGTTGTCTTTTGATACTGATGGTGATGATGGGGATGATTGTGGTAATTGGTGTAGTTATCGCGGGGATGATGATAGTGATCATGTCATTATTATTGCTAATATTTTAGCTACAGTATTTTTATTATTCACTTTTATCTTCATTTTTGCATTTTTGGTCTTGCTTATAAGGGAGATATAGGGGAAGAATGATACATACTTAGAGGAAAATTAAGTAAAATAAAATAAAAAATGAGATCCAGG
>NC_051409.1:14851649-14851937 GCF_015228065.2 Penaeus monodon | reverse complement strand
CTCAAAATACATTTCAAGCCTTAAATCACCACAATCCAACACAATTAAATCACATTAAACAGAATCGAAGTTAATTAAGAGCTTAAAACCACGCAACTTTTCGCAGCGCGGAGGAAACCCGCTGGTGACTTGAACGGTCGTGTCAGAATGAGCAGAGAAAATACGAATGAAATACATGACAAGAAAATAAAGCAAATGAATAAGAAGTTGCGTTTTCAATGTCTGGTCGTAATAAATATTTTGTGTAGGTATTTTTGGGTACCCGATTTCTCAAGGCAGGTCTTCAGA
>NC_051409.1:14851042-14851308 GCF_015228065.2 Penaeus monodon | reverse complement strand
ACAATTTCTTTTAAAAGATAGACCAGACCACACCTACATATCAACAAGACGAGTAAAAAAAAAAAGGCCACATCTTCCTTTAAATCCCAGAGCTAAGTGCATTCTGCTGAGGCGCCTCGTACCTAGTACAAAAAATGTTTAATCACACGACATTTAGTTACTTGGTATTCTAAGACGTGTCTTAAGGGCCAACAACAACAAAAAAATGGTGAAGATCGTCTCGCGGTGACAGGTATGAAGTACGAGAAAATTGCTTCGTGGGTTAG
>NC_051409.1:14849954-14850270 GCF_015228065.2 Penaeus monodon | reverse complement strand
TACACGATTTTTTTCCGGGACAGGCAAAATTCAGTCCCGTAACCGCCCTTAGCTCCTCCCATCCTCCCGGGAGCCGTCCCTCTCTCCGTTTCACATTCCTATTTTCTCTAATCACCAAGTTTATTCGTCTGCGTCTGAGCCTTATACTCCTTTTATCATTTTTTTGATGTTTTATGTCACTTTCGCGTCAGGTTTCTTTGTTGCAGTATTTTCATTTTCATATTCACGGAGTCTTCTCTTTGGTGCCAAAAGTAATGCTTCGTTTGATCTGTGCAGGCACATTTTCTCTCTTCTTATTTTTAGGTTTTGTTACTTT
>NC_051409.1:14848258-14849634 GCF_015228065.2 Penaeus monodon | reverse complement strand
GATATCCATTCATCTTTCTATTCATCCGTCACACAATTAAGCTTTCCATATACCCCAATTATTACTCATCTATTTATATTTCATGGCTGTACAAGCTCACACCATAAGACAAACAAATAAACGGAAATATCCTTCAAAGGTCACCTTGAACACGCATACTAAATTACATATTTATATACACGCTAAATGTACATACACACTAAGCACGTCATCAAGAATTCGCTTTATAGTATGGTGACGTACATTCGCTTCTCTGACGCCGTTAAACACGTTGCTAAAGACTTATTCGTCTAACGTGACTCACCCTCCGTATCTAGTAGGCAGCAGCAAAACAAGACTATACACTTTCTCAATCGTTTGGTCGGAAGTTCCTTGCCATCTGATAATGAATTCAGCCTTCTTTGTTGTAACCGACTGGTATTTACATTTTTCTTCGTACTTCACGGATGATCAAAATACGCAGAACATTTCTGCACCGAAACAGACGTCATTAGTTGAGTATGAATAAAATTGTCAATATTTCATTTGCATAATAGAAAGGGAAGAGTAAAACGACAGCTCATAATAAGAGTTATCCCAAGCACGACTGAAGCCAACGATAAATCCCCGACGAACAAATATCTTTAGAATAACACTATCTTCTTGTAAAGTATTCCCTCGTTTTTATGGTCAACAATCAACGCTTTATCAGTCGGTCGTGAACCCAATCACCTTTTGAATCATAAGCTTCATGACCCGGCGAAAGAAAACGGGTTCCAAGTCTCCTTTCAAAGCGAGTGAATGACAAGCGAGCATCGTGCGCGTTTATTCAGAGGGTTAAATCCTGTTGTGCAGTATTTGATTTAATCTATACGTTTGGCAACAGCAAGGAGATGTTTACTTTAGTTTATACTAGATTAAAGCTTCAGAATTAACTTATATCTATTCTTTACAATGCGTGAAGCAATACGAATTGTCTGAAACGTAAATGTCTTTCACATACTAGTTTGTCTGTTTATCTAATGTCACACACACACATATAAATCTATATACTGTAAAATATGCATCAAACTTTTTTTTTGTAATTTCACGGAAAACGTTTTTATTTATCTTTCTCTTTAATAAACTATAGGAAAAATAATGTAAATAGCAATTGTATAAACTCTCCTACTGTGAAAGACCAATTTCCACCAATTATTTTTTCTGAGAATTGCAAGCAAGGAGTGTCCGTGTCACATGATTTCATTTACAGAGAGTCTATCAAATATCACAGTTCGTTGCAAAATAAACCAAACCAATTTCTGCGTATATTTTCTGAATCATAAATTTGATTATCTGTAAAATGACGTTTATCGTTTATTGACTTTATGATATATGATATACACCAACTTTAAAAT
>NC_051409.1:14847827-14847966 GCF_015228065.2 Penaeus monodon | reverse complement strand
ATTAGAGAGTTTCCTACGCCACTCCGCCTTTTGCTCTTCTTATCCCTCCATCTCTTCTCGAGGCGGAACAGCACTAGTTACACAGAATTAAATTACGTAAGAGAGAGTTCGGTGGATGAGAGGAAGGGAGGAAGCCAAT
>NC_051409.1:14847322-14847666 GCF_015228065.2 Penaeus monodon | reverse complement strand
CCAAAAAGCAGGAAAGAACAAAAAAAAAAACAAGTACAGTAAGCACTGCATAAACTAGATTTAAATAATCATTCTTAACCCCATAGACACTGCATCCTTCCTGTGTCCTTTCCTTCGCTAACCCCCTCCCCCCCCCAATAATAAAGCAACCTCTACCGCGCCTCCCGAGCCTCAGTGGGCGCGGCGGAACACCCGCGCCACAACCTGGAAATAACGCCGTCACCTCTTCCCGGAAAACGCATTGAACAACCCGTAACTTTTTCGCCTTAGTGCTAACTCCGTGTTATGTTAAGTCGAACACGAAGGCAAGAGGCAATATGCTCGGGGGAACGTCACGATTTTTT
>NC_051409.1:14846150-14846596 GCF_015228065.2 Penaeus monodon | reverse complement strand
CTTTTTCTTAATACTCCCTGGAGCAGCATCCAAAGACCGCCTAAAAGTCAGGAGAGGAAGGGCCGGCGCCCCAGACCGACGCCCCAGACCGAATCCAGGGACCCCTCGCGACGCCCCAGACCGAATCCAGGGACCCCTCGCGACGCCCCAGACCGAATCCAGGGACCCCTCGCGACGCCCCAGACCGAATCCAGGGACCCCTCGCGACGCCCCAGACCGAATCCAGGGACCCCTCGCGACGCCCCAGACCAGCGAGGCCGCGGCGTGTTATCAGAGCCAGGCAGCACGTGCGCCGGGGACTGGCACTGTGCCAGGGGCTATCAAGTGCCTCTTTGGAAATTCTCAGATGCGAAACGCGGGGAGAATGACGCTGGACGCACACGACGAGAGCGTGTGGATTTTTTTTTATTTATTTTCTGTGTTTGCTGAAAAGGGGTAATCTATAG
>NC_051409.1:14845636-14846098 GCF_015228065.2 Penaeus monodon | reverse complement strand
GATATTATCTATATATTGTGACAGTTTGAACTATTTGTTAAATAGATATGTTAGTCTGTCTATCTATCTGTTCCAAAGCAATTATCTGTTGATTAATTTATCTATTCTTTGATCTATCTATTGCAGAGGTATTATCTATCAAAGATATTATCTATCAATTAATTCATCTGTCCCAAAGCCATTAATTATCGTGTAATCTATTACCTAATTTAATTCATTTTATATATAAATGATGTATCATAGCATAGCTCAAAAGCCTTTTTGTATAGGAACCAGAGCAATACACATCAACGTTCAGTAAAGCAAGTCATACAAATAAATAAGTCTTGCAATAAAGTATGCTCGTTGCATGATGTTGCATTCTGATTTTCACGCTCGGTTCATGGATGTTCTTTGCTGCGTTATTAATGTTCTTCACGCGGAATGTTGGTCTGCACTTAAGGGGTTGTGGCATTATGCTAT
>NC_051409.1:14845114-14845495 GCF_015228065.2 Penaeus monodon | reverse complement strand
GCCCCCAGGAGCACGCGAGGAAACGTCTCAATCGGCGCAGCGCCTGCCTTGCGCGCGGTAAGGAGAGACGCCGCGAGATAAAGCGAGATAAGGCGAGATCCGACGCCCTGATGGCCGGGGCGGGGCAGGGACACGCCCCGGACACGTCTTGGGTCACGGAGCGAGGTCAGGGCAGCCGCGAGGGTTAGGGGGGATGTGGGTGGGGGTTGGGGGCGAGGGTTAGGGGGGGTGTGAGGGGGGGTTGGGGGCGAAGGGGGGCGATGAGAGGATTTTCATGTTCGGAAGGGGGGGGGGGGTGAATTTGCATAATATATTGTGGACGCACGTAAGAACCCATGCAATATACATACAACGTATGTATCTATATCTGCCCACAAACAT
>NC_051409.1:14844740-14845023 GCF_015228065.2 Penaeus monodon | reverse complement strand
ATGTATATATTCTATTTACACATACAGAAGTCACGAAACTGGATCCCTTCCATTCATAAAACCGGCCAAGTGCGTCAAATTCCTCGCCTTCACAAAAATACATAGTTTCTCAATTTTTCCCGGAAGCATTCTTTGGATGTATTCCCACGCACTTACACGCACACACACGCGTAACTGCCGGAGTAAACAGACTGACATGCAAATATATACATTTGTAGGTTGAAGAAAATAATTATAAAATTTTTTTTTTATGGTAATAAATATATGTGTATATGTGTGTATG
>NC_051409.1:14843942-14844120 GCF_015228065.2 Penaeus monodon | reverse complement strand
GGGGGGGGGAGATCTACAAGGAGTCGGACTGAGGAAATTAAAATCTGAGAGAAACTTGACGCGTTTCGGCCGACAGCTGGAGTGAAGTGGGATCGATCGTGACGAAGAGGAAAAGAAGAGCGGGATATCCCTCTCTGTGAATGGGAATTTATCAAACATGATCACGATGATTGGTGAT
>NC_051409.1:14843762-14843871 GCF_015228065.2 Penaeus monodon | reverse complement strand
CGTCGGAGGGGCGCTTGAGCACACAATAGTGTCTATGAAAAAAGCTCTAATGACGATGGCAGCCGAATGACAGACGTCTGAATCTTGAGGATTTTGTGAATTTGCTCTG
>NC_051409.1:14843411-14843559 GCF_015228065.2 Penaeus monodon | reverse complement strand
AATTAAAAAAAAAAAAAAGTATCTTATTTAGAATCAACCCAAATTTTTTAAAAACAAACAGTAAATAAAATTTCAATAACTTTCAAAATACAATAAAAAACAAAGGCAACCAATATCAGAAACAATCATAATCAATACCCCCCCCCCC
>NC_051409.1:14843002-14843385 GCF_015228065.2 Penaeus monodon | reverse complement strand
CGTGACCTCGGCAACACAATTCCATCCCTTTAACGAACTCCCTAAAACTCCCTTATTGTATAGACGCAAACAAGTGACCTTTATTGACCTCTGCAATTGACCTTCCCCCCCCCGCAAGTTGCAACAGCGCCACCTGTGCCTCGGAAGAACAGGATGCAAATACAGGCGCGTGTGTTTTCTTTGTAAAATGGCGCGTTTCCTTCGCGACTGAAAGTTCAAGGTTTTTGTTCAATTTTCTTAGTGTGGTTTGCGTATGATGCAACACCGGAAGATTTTGTTTAATGTTTAATGAGTTTGTTTGTATTTATTATTTGTAATAACTGTGTGAAATCATTTTCTGTTTGTAGCGTCTGACTTGATTAAATAGTTCATGTTGATTTGAT
>NC_051409.1:14842693-14842935 GCF_015228065.2 Penaeus monodon | reverse complement strand
GGATTGCTTAAAAAATGATTAGATAGGAAGTTGAAAGACTACTGATTATTTTACAAGTGTTAAACACGATATCGAGTCATCGTCGCTACTGCAAGCCTACGTATGAAATTTATCATAAACACATGATGATAAAGGTAAAAGACTAAGCTACGGGAAGAAGACAAAGAAAATGAATACTAAACAGATAGACAAACAAGACGGATAAATAGGAAGAACGAAAAGGCCGTTATCTGTTATCGTCA
>NC_051409.1:14842455-14842658 GCF_015228065.2 Penaeus monodon | reverse complement strand
AATCAGATTCTTTGCCCTTCACTAAAATATTTTTCATCCCCCCAAAGAGATTATACAATTCGCATTGGAGGACAGGCAGAAAAAAAAAAATACAAAAATATGAATCAATAGAAGCAGTTAGACCAGCCTCTGTGATATTACAAAAGATTTAAGAAAATTAAGATTAGGTTAAAAAAAAGGTAAAGAAAAATTAAACTAACGTG
>NC_051409.1:14842112-14842318 GCF_015228065.2 Penaeus monodon | reverse complement strand
CAAAGCCACAGTCAAAAAAAAAAAACAAGCACACGATTCGAATAATTCTCAAGCACAGAACGCAATAAATGTTAACACAATTAGCACTGCTTGCCACCCTCCTCATCGAGCGCAGGGCATGTCAGCTTTCTTTGTCGCAGTGTTTGTGTTTCTTTGTCGGTGTTTTTGTTTGCTTCCACGTTATCAGAGAGACCGTGTAAGTGCGA
>NC_051409.1:14841236-14841773 GCF_015228065.2 Penaeus monodon | reverse complement strand
GCTCATCACTCATGTCCCACCCCCACCGCCCTCCTCATCACCACCTCATCACCCCCTCACCACCACCACCCACGTCATCAACACCTCATCACCCCAACCCACCCCCAACCACCACCACCCCCTCACCACCACCACCCTCCTCATCACAAGTTCCATCACCCCCACCCCCAGCTACCCCCCACCGCCCTCCTCCTCACCAGCTCATCTTCCCCCTCCCCACCCCCCACCCCTCAACCCCCCTCACCCCCCACCCCCCCACCCCCCCCACCCCCCACCACCCCCCTCCCCACCCCCACCCCCTCACCGCCCTCCTCATCACCAGCTCATCACCGCCTCCCCGCACGCCCGCTGAAGTGCCAAACGGCTTGCATTCGAGAGACAAACAGCGTGTGAGTTTATGGCCTATTGCAAGGCCTCGCCACTTCATTTGCATCTGCCTTTGCATGGCAACAAGATGCTACGAGGAACTGAAATCTTTTGCTTGGCATGGGGGAACTGAATTTGGAAAGGGGGGGGGGTTAAGTAATAAAAGATATG
>NC_051409.1:14840599-14840906 GCF_015228065.2 Penaeus monodon | reverse complement strand
CATTGACACTAATGATACATGTTGCAAGCGCGAGCAGGAAGCCCAAACAACCACAAAATCGGAGCGAGATAAGAGCACCTCCCCAAGCACAGCCCTCCTCCTGCAGCGCAAGCAGGAAGAGCCAAAAACATCTTGCAATTTACATAGACATAAAAAGAAGGAAAGGGGCCTTGAGCTTCTGATCGCAAATTGATTATCTTCAGCGGATCTGCCTCGCTGAGCTTTAGCATCTTGATATCAGGTCCAGATCCTGTCCTAAAGATAGCGCTATGTTGCTAAAGACAACTTATTTAAAGATACATATCAG
>NC_051409.1:14840269-14840454 GCF_015228065.2 Penaeus monodon | reverse complement strand
ATCAATAGGAAAATAGAAAAGTTTACGACCATCAATCTTATACAGCTTAAGTTGAGATCATTCCATTCTTTATATTAGTAAAGAATAGCAAGTCCGTCACAAAGATATTCTAAAGAATTGTGTTCAATGCAGTGCAACATATCTAAACGAACAATAAGAAACAAATGATAAGATGTCATCAAGCG
>NC_051409.1:14839391-14839628 GCF_015228065.2 Penaeus monodon | reverse complement strand
AATAATAACAAAATGAAGAAAAATAAGAGAAATATACGAAGGCCAAGACGGAGTTGGCGGCCATAAACGGCGTCCGAGCCTCTTGCAACCGACTGTTGCACATGCAATAACCTACAACATCCAAGGCTTTTGCTTGCAATCTGTGCACTGTTGCGACTCTTTGCAGTTGCAGACGAGCAGGAGGCTTTCTAACGGTTCATTTACTACTTTCGTATATCTCTCTCTCTTTGTGTTGTT
>NC_051409.1:14838863-14838978 GCF_015228065.2 Penaeus monodon | reverse complement strand
TCATATCTAAAACGAGTGAATTCAAAAGCTCTTCAAGACACTTTTCACGACCAACTTATCGGCAATAAGACGGCGCCCCCCCCCCTTTCCCTCCTACGATTAACCTTCTCAATCC
>NC_051409.1:14838766-14838832 GCF_015228065.2 Penaeus monodon | reverse complement strand
TGCGCCTGTTTAGGCTTTGTGCGTGACGTCACTCACCCTTTACAAGCGCTGCCGAAAAATCAACAC
>NC_051409.1:14837748-14838044 GCF_015228065.2 Penaeus monodon | reverse complement strand
AGAAAACAATGAATAAACACATAAACAAAACAGGTGGCACAAGCAAGTGAAAACAAACAAACGCAATTTATTTTAATTTCGTGATTCCCATCTCAGACAAAACAAAAACAAACAGCTTATTTGACGTAATCTCTTATCAAGACAAATCACAGGGATTCGGGAACATAATTCGTGTCGATTGCTCTTCTCCTCCTTCGTCTGTTTTTCCTCCATAAAAAAAAATCTGAGTTTAAAATTTATATTTGAGTTTGCGATGTATATTAGTTCGTGTTGTTGGTTTTTTCTATTTTTCTGTC
>NC_051409.1:14837031-14837604 GCF_015228065.2 Penaeus monodon | reverse complement strand
CCTCAGTCTTTGTGAATGGCCAATATCATATTAATCATTATATGATAATAATCAGTGATAGCATTAATTGGTGATTAATCTAGAAAAATAATCCAAGCGACCTTCTCCTTCGGTAACCGACCTTCCTGCACCTAGGTGACCTTACCCACACCTTTGATCGCCCATCTCGTACCTGCAAAGAAAAAAAAGGAGTTTGTAAGTAACAATGAAATAGTTACTTCCATCTCTCTCTCACCAGCCATTCGCCATGCCCATGTACAGGGAAATTATCAGCTTGGAGGGATGATTAGCTATTAACAGAGTAAACCCAAACTGACCATACACGGCATACAAATAACCTATATAGCCTTTTGTGTTTGCTTAAGAAAAAAGAGAAGAAAAAAATCCGGTGAGTGACAGTAATTGCCTGAAATTTGCATAATTTATACTAAATAAAGGAATAAAACATTTATTGCCAAGGCAGGGCTCTTTAGAGTAAAAGCACAACTTGCATTCCTCGTCAAAGATTAAATCACAGTCCGCAAAAAGATTAATTACCTTAACAAATAACAACGAGTACTAAATATATTCTCT
>NC_051409.1:14836029-14836288 GCF_015228065.2 Penaeus monodon | reverse complement strand
GCCGAACTGAAATCCTGCGAGGAAGCCGGAATCAGCAGCCAGTTTGCGTGGAAATGATAATAACAGTATTCGCGGCCAAGGAAGAGAAGCGGCGCGGAATTCGGAAAATAAAATCTGAATATTATGGTGATTGAGAAATGCTCAAATGGCTCACCTCCTGTGGTTTTATCGTTGTATTATGACCTTTATCGCATAATATATCACTGCCGTGACTCTTTCGATCTCTGTCTCTTTCTTTTTATCTCGTTCTTTGTATTAA
>NC_051409.1:14835682-14835918 GCF_015228065.2 Penaeus monodon | reverse complement strand
TATTACTACATTATCATCACCAGATATATGATTTACCCTAATAGTAAACAAAATAGTAAACTAGTAAATGATATTACAATAAACATCATTACAACTGAAATATGAATAAGTAACAAAAAAGAATATACCTCACCATTTAACAATATGATAAAGAAAGGGGATGAGTAAGAAAAGAAAAATAAAAGTATAGAAACTAATAAAGCTAAAAAAAAAAAGCTTTTGTCCGTTTGTCCTTT
>NC_051409.1:14835437-14835504 GCF_015228065.2 Penaeus monodon | reverse complement strand
GTTCTTCTGCAAATCCTTCCCACGCCTCTCTCACGATCCTTCCCGCACGAGCCACTGAAAGGAAACA
>NC_051409.1:14834178-14834388 GCF_015228065.2 Penaeus monodon | reverse complement strand
CCCCCCCCCCCCTTTCCCCCCTTCTCACTCACCGCACTCCTTTCCCCCCTCCCCCCTTTTTTTTCCTCAACGACCCCCCTCGTCGCTTTTTCCTCCCTGGTAACACTCGGCAATCTGCATCTTTTCTCCCCGAAACTCTGGCAACTGCATCTCGCGCCGAAGCTGTCACCACTCCTCGTCGCTGTGCATCCCCGTCTTTCGTGCCGGCAA
>NC_051409.1:14833489-14833761 GCF_015228065.2 Penaeus monodon | reverse complement strand
ACGAACATACAACCACTCGTAGCAAAAAACGCCACCTGCATATGCAAATTTAAATATTTACTCCATTCAAAATAACAAGATCACATTATATCAGAAACAAGAACAAATAAAACTATACAAAGATCTGGTGACACTGTAAACATTTATTATCATGAAAATAAATGTCAGAAGATAAGCCGATAGAATTACAGAATAAAGATAATAATTGAATAATCTCATGAATGATAATGACAGCGCCAGGATCTGAAACGCGTTTCTTAACAAAGTGTAAG
>NC_051409.1:14832900-14833070 GCF_015228065.2 Penaeus monodon | reverse complement strand
CGGCGCTGCCCCCCCCCCCTCCTCATCCATCAAAGTCAAAGGGAGAAAAACGAGGGGAAAATCGAGGTTCAAAGTCAAGACATTTTGCGGCAGTGAATTAAGATCAGATCAAATAATGCGCAAATGATGTAAACCTTGAGGCTCTCTTAATGGCGAACGCGCCTCCTGGA
>NC_051409.1:14831965-14832234 GCF_015228065.2 Penaeus monodon | reverse complement strand
GCGTCCCACGACCGCCGTTCCGCATCGCTGAATTTCTTGCAGGATCATGTCGGAAAAAAAGCAGCTGCTCTGCCGCTTCTGTAAGGATTTCCTTTTTTTTAGTTGGGGGGGGGGGGGTTCTGCGGGCTGATGGGCTGTTGTTAGGTGGGAACATATAATATCAGCTAAAATAAATATTAGATTTAGCTTCTACTTTGCCAAATTTTATCGACATGTAAAAGGTCTTGGAGAGAGAAAAAGAAAATTATAAAATAAAATAATGGCATTAC
>NC_051409.1:14831269-14831937 GCF_015228065.2 Penaeus monodon | reverse complement strand
ACAGCTGCCTGTCGTATTAGTAACCTCGACAACGGTTATCCATTTTCAAAATTTCTTTCTCTCTTTCTTCTACTTCTCCACTGATCGCAATACACTGACGTCATCCATAGCAACAAGCACTGACATCACTCCTGGGTGACCAATCAAGAAGCAGTGACGTCACATTTGGGGATCAACTACTAAAAGCAATGACGTCACAAGCAGAAAGGAGCCAACAAGCTGTGGTGTCACTACAAAACTACCCTCAGGCAATGGAGCTTTAACGACCCATTATAACCTACTATAACGTTACCCTTGAGGACCAATTATCAAACAAATAAGACCTTTTTAAGTATCAGCTCCCAAACCCTGACGTCACAGTTTGAGGACATCATCCCTTGAGGCCAACAGCAGGCGGTGACGTCACTTTCGTAGGCCAGGAGAGTGCTTTTTCTATTTTCTTGTTCTTTTTTTCATCTCCTCGTCCACTCCACCCACCAGCTTCGCTTTCTTTTTTCTTTCTCCTATTTCGTCTAAATATAAGAAATCGTCACAAAAAAGTGAATTGGAAGCGAACTAAAAGAATCAAAAAGTTTTTTGACAGAATGCTCTCTCTTTGACTGAATTATTCTTTCTTATTTTCTTAACTATCTTACTTATTTCAGTATTCTTCTGTCGCACTGAATCCG
>NC_051409.1:14830663-14831039 GCF_015228065.2 Penaeus monodon | reverse complement strand
CCGCTATACTGCTGAGGATTACCAAAAGCTTAAGGGAAGCTGTAGTAGAGGTTTTCGTATGTTCCTGATTCTCCACATGATATAAAAAGTCCTTTTGACTGCTCGCATACCCGCGCTCCAGGCTTAGTGCCTAAATACCCACATGAGAATATTTTACGAGCGATTAATGTCATGTTTTGGTGACTGTTCGCAGGTGAGACATTACGCATCTCCCTGGAAAAGTGTCGGTCTCAGCTCTGAGGCAGTTACCCCTTCAATAATCTGTTTTCTATTTTCAACAATACAGAAAACGGGATTCGGATATCTCTTACTCGGGGAGTTGGAAAAATTATCAGTGCATTGAACGCTAATACAAAAATAACAATAATAAAGATTA
>NC_051409.1:14830171-14830579 GCF_015228065.2 Penaeus monodon | reverse complement strand
CAAATTGTCAGTATTAATATTATCAACAAAAATAATTATATGAATTTCCTTCTGCAATAACGTATACGATAAACTGGTAAATCTAGTCGTTATTTAACCACTCTCAACAGTGCTTTCTAATAATACTCCTGAATTTTGGACAGCAAAGTTCAACAACAACAAAAAAAAAACACAACTCATTAAAGATAAGATTTAGCACCTATAAAATTGCCCATTGTCATCTCTCGGTAATAACTCAACGTCAATAATTTCCTCTCATTACCTTCCTTTAATAAATAGGAAAATCAAATTGCACTCATGAGACGGAGCGCAAATCTTCAGGAATTTTTTAGTGAGGGCTTCTTGGCCATTTCCTTCGGACGAGCGAGAAATTCTTTGCAATTTATGTCTCCGGTGACGCGTGATTAC
>NC_051409.1:14829514-14829597 GCF_015228065.2 Penaeus monodon | reverse complement strand
ACCGCTAAGCTATCAAAAAAAATCTCCATTCATAACATTCGGAAAATTCCCAGATTCCAGTAAAACCGGAATCCCGCATTAAT
>NC_051409.1:14828954-14829473 GCF_015228065.2 Penaeus monodon | reverse complement strand
AAAGGCATTTTATTATGACAGGCGATGACGTCACGCACCAGCTGGGAGTCCGGGCACGTGACCTGCCTGCTCAACGGTGACCTTCTCGTCCAAGGTCAACCTTAGCCCTCCCCTACCCCTCTCCCCTATCTCCTACCCCAATACCCACCCTCGTCAATTCCATCTTCCTCCTCCCCCCTATCCCCTTCCCTTCCTCTATCCCCCCCACTCCCCATTTTTCTTTTGTATTTCCCTTTCCTCCAATTCCCCGTTCTTCCCCATTCCTTTCTGTCCCCCCCCCCTTCCCTGTCTCTCCCCTGACTCCGCCCCCTCTCCCCCCACCCTTCGCCTTCTCCTTCAGGGACACTATGGCGCGTTTGGGCGAGAAGCTGCGCTCACTCCTCTCGGGACATCAAAAAAGCTTCTCTCCCTCCCTGCCTGTTAATTCCTCTATCTCTTTATCGCTCGCTTTTTATATCTCCGCCTTCCTTTGATTCACCTCCTTCCCTTCTTTGTTAAGCGCACGCACACACTCACACC
>NC_051409.1:14828081-14828300 GCF_015228065.2 Penaeus monodon | reverse complement strand
AGTATATTGCATATTCCTACAACTTATACAACGTAACTTCACCCGAGTTCGCTCTCGAGTCCTTTTGTTGCTGGCGTTGCTGCTGTTGTTGGCTGAGCCTGCAAACGGTAATCTATAGAGGCAAGCAAGTTTTGGTCATTAGGAGAAGACGCGCCGCGCATAATAATGGGCTGCGGGAACGCCAATAAATAAACGAACAAATAGACAAGGAAAGCTGGA
>NC_051409.1:14827453-14827528 GCF_015228065.2 Penaeus monodon | reverse complement strand
ATATAAAGGTAGAATTTCAAAACATTAACTATCTCGATTAACTAGCAAAAGGGAAGACCGAATGAGAGAAGGTTG
>NC_051409.1:14827217-14827424 GCF_015228065.2 Penaeus monodon | reverse complement strand
ACAAAGATGAAAACAGGGAAGGAACGAGAAAAGAGAGGATTAACGTATGATATAAGAAAATGAACAGTTACCTACACCATTTCCAGAGCCTCGTCTGCCACGTAAATTATAAACAATGGCGCCAGACTGTCACATTTACGGCATTCGTCAGATCCGCGACAACGACTCTACCTCTGTCAAAGTTAAAGTAACTAACCCTAACAAGCA
>NC_051409.1:14826286-14827046 GCF_015228065.2 Penaeus monodon | reverse complement strand
CAAGGAGAGATGGACTGGGAGTGAAAAAGACAAATAGAAAACAAAAGTTGATGAGAAAGAGACAGAAAATGAGTAATAACAGAGAAAGGGGAGAATAAGACGTACAGAGAATAGCTAGTAAACCTCCTGGCTCCCCGGCTCGCCGTGCGCGGCCAGCAGCTGCCACCGCCTCATGGGAGGTCAGCGCCGCTCGTGACGACCCACGAGGCGCCGCCCCTCCGCCCGGCACGGCAGGTCACACTGGCCGCCGGGGCGTCCCTCTCCCACGGCCGGCGCCATGCCAGGTCAAAGGTTGATTAATAACACAAGGCGAGGAACGTGGTTGTGTGTCCGCCGGGCATCAAAATACACGCACTCATCGCTCACCTGGCAACGTCCGGTAACGCATCGTACAGCGGACTTTTATTGACAGAGCATCGTACCTCTGGCAATCTGTTCCACCAATGAAACAATACTTTCATCGAAAAATAATTCCTTTGACATCTTAGCGAAGTGGAAAAATCTGCCAATTTTTTAAGGTTTACAGCTGACTAATACCAAAGCTAAATTCTTGTCAAACTGCTTACAGTATTTATGGGTTGAATTATTAATCTATCAGTCGTGCACCTGGCATCACATACAAAAGTTTAAGACATTGTTCATCAGGCAACTCACATACAAGTTGTCACAAATCGAATCTCGTTTTTTTTTAATAACACCTATGAAGAAGTTACCAACATTTTCAGATTTTGCATACTTATGCTAATCATAGATTAGAGGG
>NC_051409.1:14825558-14826106 GCF_015228065.2 Penaeus monodon | reverse complement strand
TAGGATATCCTACTGTCACATTATTATATATGACACACATGTCATCTCTAATTTTGTAACGACACTTGTCGAACATATGGCACCAAAGCCAAACGGAAAACATCAACCATCTGGCACCCACGTCCCTACAAATATCTTGCATCTGGCATGCTATTCATGTGATAATCATCAAGCATCTGACAACGGCGTCACCAGCGCACGTTTGTGTGTGTTTACGTGCGTTCATTCAGGTGTAATCATCAGCTCAAAGCTAACGATTGTGATGACGAAGAGGCCATCGCTTCGTCAGGAGTGGGAAGAAGATGATCAAGCATTACTTCGCCAATTATTTCATTCATCAAAATTACTCATGAACTTCAGAGAGAGTTGCCGACGAGCGTTTTCCACCCCGTGTGCTTCTTGACCGGTTTTGTGTGATATATTTCTTCCTGTCTTGGATCTGACTTCGTTATTATCATCATTTTTCTTTCTTACTCTTTCTCGAAAATTTTGATAACGTGATTTTTGCCCTCTCGGTTAAAAGGGTTAAACACAGAGAGGAAATTAGT
>NC_051409.1:14825367-14825471 GCF_015228065.2 Penaeus monodon | reverse complement strand
GATAATAGTGGAAATACCTACAAGCTATAATTAAAAAAAAGAGGAAAAAAGACACGTTTAGCTAATAATACGCACTTGCCTGCATCGGTGGAGAATGTAAGGGA
>NC_051409.1:14824301-14825091 GCF_015228065.2 Penaeus monodon | reverse complement strand
ATAACACAATAACATAACACCCTGCCAACATTCCAGATAACACACGCTAATTCCATGACTTAACCAAGGACCACGCTTCTAACAGCACAGACGATATCTTAGCATCCTCAACTAACAAATGCCAGACACCATCCTAACACTCATCGCCCCAGAGAAGAAGTGTTGGGAACGACGGCATCGCCTCAGAGAAGAAGTGTTGGGAACGACGGCATCGCCCCAGAGAAGAAGTGTTGGGAACGACGGCATCGCCTCAGAGAAGAAGTGTTGGGAACGACGGCATCGCCTCAGAGAAGAAGTGTTGGGAACGACGGCATCGCCTCAGAGAAGAAGTGTTGGGAACGACGGCATCGCCTCAGAGAAGAAGTGTTGGGAACGACGGCATCGCCTCTGAGAAGAAGTGTTGGGAACGACGGCATCGCCTCAAAAAAGTGTTGGGAACGACGGCATCGCCTCAGAGAAGAAGTGTTGGGAACGATGGCATCGCCCCACAGAAGAAGTGTTGGGAACGACGGCATCGCCTCAAAAAAGTGTTGGGAACGACGGCATCGCCTCAGAGAAGAAGTGTTGGGAACGACGGCATCGCGACCCAGCCACAGGAACCCGAGAATTTCGCCAAGAACCACCACTTCTCTCCTTATCTCTGAGTTGAAGTCGTTATCATAATATTCCGCGTATTTCTCTTTCGCGCGATGGCCAGGCACAGCGATAGATAGCGAGATGGACGGTAGGGGGGGAGGGGGGAGGGGGTTAGGTCGAGAGTGGAATATCAAATAAATTGGGAGAGATAAGG
>NC_051409.1:14823127-14823704 GCF_015228065.2 Penaeus monodon | reverse complement strand
CAAAAAGAAGTCTGGCCAGCGGGATAAAAGTCACCACTGCCTGACCCTCCATGACACTGCATGACCTTCCCCTGATCCCAATTTCGCGATTCTTGACCCGCCGGCGACAGCGCATGACCCATCCACATCCTTTGATCCTGCGCGCCGTATGGTGTTCCTGCCATGCAAACGGATGGTCGGGTCATGCACAGACAGCGGATGACTGGTGATGGTGGCCATGGTTTTAGTGATGAAAACGAGACCAATGGTGATAATAGTGATGAAAATAGTACTGGCGGGTGTGGCTATGGTAGCGAGGTTGATGGTAGCAACAACATCAGTAATAAACAGTAATGATCGTGATGGTAATAATATTCATCATCAATATCTTCACCGATATCTTTATATAACTATCGCCATACCAGCAAGAACAGTGGTGGAAATGAGGACCATAAGAAAAAAAGAATTTAATTGACATTCTCTCCACACTTCTAAATCGACGCCTTATCTGCGACCCACTCAAAATACCTGCGTTCTAAGAAGCCAATGAAGATAAGAGAAAAAAGAGCGTGGGTCGGTGGACAGCAAAGAAGGGAAG
>NC_051409.1:14822695-14822946 GCF_015228065.2 Penaeus monodon | reverse complement strand
CAGACAGACAGATATAAAACAAGATAAAATAAACAAACTGACAGACTAAAGAGAGAGGGAGTAAAAAAGAAGCCGATAAATAAGGGACACGGCTGATCAGCTGGGCAAGCACGTTCGACCGGCTGGCAGAGCACGTGAGGGCGACGGGATGTAAACACGGACAAGCACGGTAGCCTGTCCGTCGACCTGCGATAACACGTGACCTGCCGCCCCCTGCTTATTTGGTTGGGTGGGGGGGTAAGGGGTCTACC
>NC_051409.1:14822368-14822478 GCF_015228065.2 Penaeus monodon | reverse complement strand
CTCTCTTACAACGAGTTTCCAATCAAGAAGAAGAACCTGCCTGAACAGATAAGACGATAGATGGCCAAGTAACAACCTTCAGTGCAGTCAAGCATCACGATTAAAGGGGG
>NC_051409.1:14822165-14822330 GCF_015228065.2 Penaeus monodon | reverse complement strand
GTCTCCGATCGCGACGGGTCGAGTTTCTGATCCTTGGCGAGATACGATGTCCGGGAACCCATTGCAGATTCGAGGCGAGATAAGGAACTCGTGTCGCTCGGGATAAGCCGTTCGGATTCCTATGCACTTCTTTTGTTTCTTGGGCGGGAGGGAAGTGCGAATTAC
>NC_051409.1:14821945-14822083 GCF_015228065.2 Penaeus monodon | reverse complement strand
GAATGGCAGGGGGTAGAAGTGTGATTTAATGGGTTTCTGTTTCACAATCGTTCACTGTTCGAATAACCGAAGCTTAGTTTCCACGTTACTCTATCCCTCTTCAGTGTAGAACGAGTTTCGACAGATCATATAATCATT
>NC_051409.1:14820830-14821755 GCF_015228065.2 Penaeus monodon | reverse complement strand
ACCAAAGCAAACCAACCAAAAATAAATCGACAAGAGGATCGAAGCCTACATTTCCCGCAAACCCATTTCCACCGACCCAAACTCCTTATAACCCGCACCAAACCCTTTCTGCCGACCGTTTAGCAGAATCCAATACCATTTCCCTCCTCAAACACACTGGGATCTTATGACAAGTGGATTTCTTCAACGAACCAGCGTCTCTGTGGAGAGATTGATATCATATTAAGGGTGCGTAAGTGACGTGTTTGAGGGTGTGTATCATTTTCTCTGTGAAGGGCTCGTGAGGCAAAGATTAAGGGCTTTCAATCCTCTCTATACTTCACATCGCTTGGCTGATCTATGATGAATCTCTGGAGCCACTGCATGAATTACGAGTTAAAGGAATTTTCTTTATTTTTCGTTCTTTTTTAATATCCTTTTTCATATTATTTTTCCCCCCAAATCCTGGAAGATAATCAAACTTTAACTGCAGTTTTGCCTCACGTTTCTGTACTGCAACGAAAGAAAATTTTCAGAAAACAATGAAAAAGAAATGTTTACCGTCTTCAAAATGAGGTTCTAGAAATGCAATATTTGTGATGCATCGTTATCACTGATGTTGATGTGTTTATTCGGCTATGAATTTAAATTGCAATGTTGCAAAGAATCACTGTCTAGGCTATGTTGCTATCTTGTTTTGTTTTGTTTTGAATAACATTTTTAATATATACAACCTTTTCATTAAAAAAATGAAAAATAAAAACGGATTATCATAAACTTTAAACACTGAGCTTACGGCCTTAGAAAACATAGAAAATGCATAGAAAACATTGTCAAAATTAGTCCTCGGGATCACTGAGAGGCAAATTCAAAAGAATAGGAAAGGGTACATTTATCAGCATCGATTGCCTTAAAAGACCAATCCTATCGCCGTTGGCCCGTCCAG
>NC_051409.1:14820576-14820793 GCF_015228065.2 Penaeus monodon | reverse complement strand
TTATCAGAGACCTATGAAATATTAGCTTATAAAAACGCCCGACGCGGCAACAAGGAGCTAAGCAACTGATAATTAGACAATTATGGGCCAGCGGCCCCTATCATCGCCTCCTACAACGGGAGGCCCAATTAACTGGCCGGCGAACTCATTTTTCCTTATCTATTAAGTTAGTTTATCATTTTACTACCTCGTATGTCAGGCGATACGCTCTTCTTCG
>NC_051409.1:14819210-14820350 GCF_015228065.2 Penaeus monodon | reverse complement strand
ATGTCTGTCTGTCTGTGCACAGCATAAATGCGTCTGAGAATACGTGTCTTTACAAATATACATGATAGCATTCGTACTAAACTAATATCAAGAAAAGTATCTTTGTTACTACTACAAAACTTATTTAATACAGCCGCCCAGACAATTCATGAAAAAAAAAAAATCGAAAACATTTTCATTCACAAAAAACTCCCATCTTCATTCATAGATTTCGGCCAATCAGTGAAGGAAAAGTAGGAATGCGACCGCTCGCAGCCCTGCTTTGAGAGACTCGTTTTCTCCCTTCAAACACCTCAGTGACACCGACAGAACTAGCCACATGAGCCTTATATGGCGAGGACGTTGACGGGGAAATGTGATGTGTCAATTTAGTGCAATGGTTCGAATGCCTTCATCGCAAGCGGACACGTGTTTCGCTTCTTGTAGCATTGGAGTGAACAGAGTAAGATAAATATCTTCCCTGCCTCTTGTTCTACGTTGAAAATCATGTTTTGATTCATTCACGATTTTTCTCCTTTGCAAACTTGATTTAGGGGAGATTGTTACTAGAAAAAAAAAACATTACATAAGGATCGAATTCCATTCCGGATTTACAGCGTTCGAATTTCTCGTTTCCAGAAGAACTAATAACGAATAAAACACGACGCGTTCGAAATGAAGGCCTGCTCGCCACGTCCGTTAACAAGGCAAACATGGCGGGTGTCCAAAGCTGATCAGTATCACCCGAATAACCTAACATGCTGCGCTCAAAACCTGCTCATTAGCCTATTTACCTCCGACATTCACAACTGTCTTAACATTTAACATTTACTACATTAACATAAGCCACCTCCTGACCCCCAGGCGAGCTGTGCGTGCGCGCGAGAGAGCTGCGAGAAGCCGGCAAGTGCATGGAGAAACGTTGCAACACAACGGTCGTGAGCATAAAGGTCATAGTTCCTGTGTAACGAGTGGCATTATGGGCCTTATCTCCTAGTTAACATTCCGGTCAAAGTGTTTTATGGGTCTCGGGTTGCAGGGAAGAGAAAATAATATTGATAATAATTGATGAAGAGTTGACTGGTGTCGCAGGCCTTCCTTATCGGCTTTGAATCTTGTCAACTAAATGGCATTAAGTAGATGGTAATTGGTTAATAAAAC
>NC_051409.1:14819103-14819185 GCF_015228065.2 Penaeus monodon | reverse complement strand
GAGGTAGCTTGGCTGGCCATCCGGATAAAAAGAGGATATTAATAAATATCCTCTAACAATAGCTGCGTCCACTTTAAAGATT
>NC_051409.1:14818799-14818984 GCF_015228065.2 Penaeus monodon | reverse complement strand
ACACGCTTTTCTTCTCTCTTACCTGCGCCCTTGCAATATTGCACTGAAGGTCAAGGAATCGAGATGAATGTAATACAGCCCAATTAAGCGCAGAGCAAGTTGCAACATTGAGTTCATTGGTACATGGCCGACGATTATAATATCTTTTCCTTTTACGGATTTCAATTTCCACTTTCTATTGTATA
>NC_051409.1:14818412-14818731 GCF_015228065.2 Penaeus monodon | reverse complement strand
ATAATTTATGATAAAAGAGTAATAAGTAACAGATGTGAATAAGAGAGGGGGAACTGATGTAAAAGAGAATAGATTGGGAATGAAGATGAAAAATGCACGTGAGGATGATTTACTGATTTATGATAATAATAAGGCCAGAACATCCCTCTCTTCTCTCGCCTCCCTGTTCCCCATTTCCCTGTTCTGTCCTCGTCTCTCTGCCTTGCTTCTCGCCACGCCTCTTCCCTTTCTATCCTTCCTTCCTTCACCTCCCACGCCCCTTTCTATCCATTCCTTCTCCTCTTTCGTTACCATTCTCGCTTTTCCACCCAAATCGCTC
>NC_051409.1:14817843-14818366 GCF_015228065.2 Penaeus monodon | reverse complement strand
TTCCACTCCTAACCACCCCGCACCCCCTCCCCCCCCCTCTAAAGGACGTCCTCGATAAGGCGAAATGACCGCCAGGCACCCCTCTCTCCCCCCTACCCCCCTCGCCCCCAAGTGTCAGCCAGGAATTCAGTTCCGGCGGGCTGGGAGTTCAATCTTGCAAAAAAGGTCGCGCAGTTGCTTGTTCGACGCCCGATAGAACGACAGGCAAGGTCTTCGGGCGCGCGTGGGGGGCATGTGTGGGGGAGGGGGGGTAAGATGGAGGTGGGGGGGTCCCTGCTGTTCGTTCTGGCGCGCGAGGGGGGGGGGGGTGGGGAAGGATAAGGGGGGAGGTAATGGTGTACATGCTTGTTCATTTGCATATCTGTGTTGTTTGCGCGTTTGTTCTCGTTTGGATCGTCTGCTTAGTTAAGATTTCGCTCGCTGTTTGTTTCGTTTGCTGTTTATTCGTCTCGTTTATTGACTTGTTTGCGTTTGTCTTGTTAGTGGAGCTATTTACTTGTTTATTCTTTATTTCATTTTCAGT
>NC_051409.1:14817695-14817800 GCF_015228065.2 Penaeus monodon | reverse complement strand
CTCTTCTTGTTCTCTGACTGTTTCATTTACTGCCTTGTGTATCGACAGTTTCGATTATTTGTCCGTTTCACTTTTTACTGCGTTTGCTTCTTGTGAAAATGTAGT
>NC_051409.1:14817435-14817582 GCF_015228065.2 Penaeus monodon | reverse complement strand
TACCTGTTTTGTATCCGAACCGTCTACTTCCCCAACCATTTTCCGAATTACGAAATCTCTTTTCCAAACGCCATCCATCAAACCATCTGTTTATTTCTCCGACTCCGTCACACACTTCTCTGAACAAAGTTGATGTATTCAAAACTT
>NC_051409.1:14817223-14817364 GCF_015228065.2 Penaeus monodon | reverse complement strand
GTGAAGGAGGATTTCCTTAATAATGTGTATATTTTCTCTTTCTCTTTCCTCGTCTTTGTGGGGGAAAGATTGTGTAAAAAGAAAACAGGAATTGGAGGCGTCGGATAAACAAAGATAGAAATCGCGTGTTTAGATAAAATA
>NC_051409.1:14816195-14816741 GCF_015228065.2 Penaeus monodon | reverse complement strand
CTTGTACTGTTCGTAGTGACAAAACTTGTATCGTAAACTTCGCGCAGAATTTATCGGCCAAGGCAAGACAACTCTCTATTTTTCTCCGACTTCCTACTACAACTTTATGCTGATTTCATTCATAAAAAAATGTTGAGCTCATTTCATTCATGTTCACTCGGGGAGGTTTCCAATGAGTCTTTTTAATGTTGTCTTCCTTTTACAGAGACAAGAGGTAATCACCTCCCTCATTCCTACATGAATGATTTTCAATCTCCGCATATGATCCAAACTCAATAAGTGATAAAAAGACAAAAAGTATTTTCTAGGAAAAAAACAATATAACCAGAAATCTGCAAATGATAAGAAGAAAAGGCAACAAACGAATCCTTATTTTTTTCTCTCTCTCCACAACAAAAGTCGTCGCATTTTTGGATATTTTCATGCGCGCCAGAATAAGAATTGACTTCGTGGTTTTATCAATGGCAAGATCTAAGGTTTTTTTTCGGGGGGAGGGGGGAGGGGGGAAGATGTGTTGTTTGAATCGAAGGATATCTTCGCGTGTGT
>NC_051409.1:14815624-14815924 GCF_015228065.2 Penaeus monodon | reverse complement strand
CCTTGTTTTGCTCAATCATACGCGAAATAACAGGGTGAAGTGGAATTGAGAGAATAAGTCATGAAGAGAGAATAACTCATAAAATGAAGTGGAAGTTGGAAGGATTCAAGGAAAAGGAAAGAACGGCAAGACCAAGGAATAAGAAGACCCACGAACGCAATTCCAAGAAACCATCGAAAGAAAGCAAGGAGTAATCACACCGCAGAGCAAATTACCCCGGCAATAAATACGACAAAAACAGTCTTGCAATCTCAGTAATCATCTAATAATCCACAATCCCTTTACGGTAACCTGGTGGAT
>NC_051409.1:14815203-14815582 GCF_015228065.2 Penaeus monodon | reverse complement strand
TCATCACAATCATCAACCTTGCGGTTTTTGCGCCATTTTGCCAGAACAAACGCTCTCGGACAGACCCCGCGTTCGCGTACGTGCATCCGGGCGAATCTGCTCCGCGAACGCCCGCCTCCCTCCCGCGGCCACCACACAACCCAGGGAATATATGATTTTAACGAGGCAAGACCATGCTGCTGCGCTAAAATGAGCAGTGGTTCTAGGATAAGAGAGCGCCGGCGTCCTCCTTCGTAAGCGACTATGATGGCTGACGTCGGTGCTCAGCGGTGGGTGAATAATTAATATTTTAACTGCCATTTTCGCGGTTCGGCCGAAGACTGCCCGAGAGAAGGGCGGGCGGGGTTGCAATTATCAAGATTGCAAATGGAGAGGGCAA
>NC_051409.1:14813463-14814506 GCF_015228065.2 Penaeus monodon | reverse complement strand
TCACTACAACAAGACAACAATGATGGTAAAAATGATGTCAATAACGAAGACTGCAATGGCACTGACCTTAACAACAATAGGAAGACGGCGGGCTGATCAGGAATAAAGAAAAACGAAAAAAACAACAACCTTATCGCTAGCATCAACAAAACGATAAAATCTCCGCCAACCAAACTAGGTTAGACAAGTTCACTGTTACAGCTGGAAGCGGTTGTAAAAGGTAGTTAGAACAACCTCCTTTTTTTTCTGAACTACAGCAGTAAAGTCAGGTGGCCAAAAACAGATGTGTTTTCGCTCGAGCGAAGTACAGTAACCTTGAGCTGTTGCTACACTGCGACAGCGTTTAAGGTCTCGCACCAGTCTGGCAACACCGAAGCCTTCCATTATTGTAGTATAGCTTTGGGTCAGCGGGCAACGAGCACCTGCATGATGGGCGAGGGTCTTCTGGCGGGCAGTGGGAAGACCGCCCTTGCTGGCCTTTTTGAGTCTGTCACTTGCCCTGATGGAGAAATATGACTGGTCTGCTCGCTCCCTTTCGGGGAAGAGATAATAGTACACTACATCCGTGTTACCTATTGGCCCAGACAGACAGATGCACAAAGGCAGACAAATACGCTTTAAATTTACAGTGATAACAAAGAAAAGCCGGTAATAACATAATAATGACAGAAAAAAACAAATGATAATACTTCAGCAAAAATATGAATAAATAAATTTAAAGTGGAGGGAGCGAAAACGGAAACATGCTCTGCCTAAACAGAAAAGAAACTACTTTATGCGTCCAGTTTTTATTGCTGTGGGATGTTTGCGGATGTGTATGAGCGATTTTAGAAGCTCGAGACTCGATCCCCGATTTCCTAAAACATAATCCGGAGATAAATTGGCCTGTAAACATTTCTGTAACGGACTTTTTTTCCGGGTTGATCAGCAGAGATAAATTCTGCTTGAAGAGCAGCGGGGAAAAAGTTGCTGGCGGACACTGCAGCCGCGATAAACAAGCGCAAATCAGACAGGGCGAGCAGCAGGTTACCAAAGGCCTTGCG
>NC_051409.1:14813160-14813434 GCF_015228065.2 Penaeus monodon | reverse complement strand
CGGAATCAAGAAGGCCCAACACCTGCCAGCATGATAATAACAGTGAAATGCGGCGTGCGAGCCTTGGACGGGTTGCGGCGCCGCTTGCGGGCCGCCACCTGCGGAGCAGTCAGTAGGGCGGGGGGACCATGGCCCAGGAGATGGGCCGGGCTGCGTGCGGTGTGCGTGCTTGGGTACAGCCAGGCATGCTTGCTTACTTAAAGGCAGACATGCACACAAACACATGCTATTTGTGCATATCTACGTGCTTGTCACACGAACACACACGCGCGCG
>NC_051409.1:14812796-14813084 GCF_015228065.2 Penaeus monodon | reverse complement strand
TCCCAGAGCTACGATCACACACACGTAGACTCATTTGTTTGTTTATCTACTTCCTCCTGCACATTTCGAGATAGCACGCGCCCGTCAATCCTCTCTTAAATGAAGTGTTGCCCAAAGAGGGAAACAAACTTAATCTCTGAGGAAAAGAGTGGACGCCCGGGAGGAGAGAGACGAGGAACGGCAAACAAACAAAAGAGGCGAAGGAAAAGTATTTGCGTGAAACCTCTTTATCTTTCAACAGCAGTCCATATTTATCCGCGGCTTTCTGATGTCAAAGTTCGCCAGCTG
>NC_051409.1:14812308-14812680 GCF_015228065.2 Penaeus monodon | reverse complement strand
CCCACGAGTGTAACCACACACATACGTACACACATGTGATAGTTCGTGTTCCTTCACGCACATGAACCAAGCCCAAACCCTTGCCGTCCATAACCTATAGGCATACGGATGCAGCCGCAGAAAACGAGAACGAACAACGCCATCTCTCGGCCAACGGAGCAACAAGGAAGAAGACAGAGATCGCTAAATCTTTCGACAGAACTCTCAGCTTCTCCGCTGCTCTGACCTCGATAATGATCATCACGTAATGTAAACAAGACTTCAGAATAAAATATCGCTTCTTTTGTCAGACTTTATGTCAACCGTCAGCATTAGCGTCGGCAAGATATCAGTAAAACGCAAATAAATAAATTGCGCATACTTACAAGAAAA
>NC_051409.1:14811906-14812111 GCF_015228065.2 Penaeus monodon | reverse complement strand
CCATCTATAGAACGTGCATCGTGGCACTGGGGCATCAGTCCATCAGCGAAGTACTTGAGCCCAAGAGGGCATCAGGGTACAGTGCCAGACAGGGCCATGAGGCGCGGGGTGTGTGCGTGCCTCTAGAAACTAGGTCATGCGTGTCCATCATGCACATGCTCATTTGCCGATCTGTCATAGTTTTTTTTTTCTAGATCTGTCATAG
>NC_051409.1:14811710-14811865 GCF_015228065.2 Penaeus monodon | reverse complement strand
ACATTTCTCTCTTTTGCAACCTGGATTTAGTGCGACACACTAAATCCGGGTCGTGAAATGTAGTTTCGCTAACCAAATCAGGATCTGGTCGTCCTGCGTCCGCGCTGATTACAAGAAATACTAGAGCGCCCCCCCCCCCCCCGACACACAAAATA
>NC_051409.1:14811477-14811555 GCF_015228065.2 Penaeus monodon | reverse complement strand
ATAGACAATTCATCACACAGAGAAATATGCCGCAATACATGTGCTTAAGACCACTTGTTTCTGGTTTGTTTGTTTGTA
>NC_051409.1:14811042-14811222 GCF_015228065.2 Penaeus monodon | reverse complement strand
TCGTACGTCTGTGTATATTGGCATTAAGAGGCAGATGACATTTCAGGTGAGATTCATAGAAAGAGGGAAAATCCAGATAGTCCGATAACCAGAGGCAAACGGCAAGAAAGGCATATAGAACGCCACATTACAAATCATAAAATAAAAGCCAAAAGCAAAAAAACGAAAAGGCAAACGGCG
>NC_051409.1:14810718-14810999 GCF_015228065.2 Penaeus monodon | reverse complement strand
GCTGACCGTGCAACTCCACAATAGCCCGGCGTTTTCGAAGAATATAGAGTTGTGATGTACAGCACTTCAGTCCATTCCCTTTTTCATTCATTTACTGATTCTCATTAATTTTCCTCGTTGACTTGCATCTATTTTAACGTGAAATGAAGGAAAAGGAGAATGGGAAAGGGAATAGATGCGGAGGGAAGACATGTATTGGAGATAAGAAAGGAAAGGATAAATATAACAGAAAATAATGAAAATGTTCATTACCGAGAAGGAAGCGAGGAAACTTAGGAAAC
>NC_051409.1:14810426-14810631 GCF_015228065.2 Penaeus monodon | reverse complement strand
GGGGGGGGGGGATTAATAACAATGAGGAAAAATTAAGATCGATAAAAGAGGAAAATTGGACGAAAAGGAATAGATAAAAAAACAGTAACCATAGTAACGACAATTAAAACAGATTGTAAGAGAAATGAAGAGACAGGGAAAAGAAGAAAAGGAAGACCAAAAGAAACCGGGATACACACGGCAACTCATGAAGAACAACAGCGCA
>NC_051409.1:14809962-14810227 GCF_015228065.2 Penaeus monodon | reverse complement strand
CCGTCACACACAAACCTACTTACTCCTCCTCGTCTATTTACGAAAAGCACGTAATACCGAGTATATGTGTGTTTAACGAAACTCCCCCTGATGGCTGTATCACGATTCTTGTGTGTATCATCGCTGTGTGTGTAACTTGACCTCAAAGGAATGCTTTTAATTATATATCTGGTATCAAGCGCTCTTTTATCGATGATGCTGATGGTGATGCTGATATAAAAAAGGCGATGGGAGCCGTGATCTTAGCTTTGGGGGGGGGGTTGAG
>NC_051409.1:14809143-14809337 GCF_015228065.2 Penaeus monodon | reverse complement strand
GCCTCGACACCCGCCGCCAGCGCAAACCCAAGCTCTGAGCAAGCCACGATTGACCGCATGCCAGTCCTCGGCCTTCGCTCGAACGCACGAAATTGCCCGATAAACTGCTGTTAGTCAAGCTGCAATTAGCGGATGTTTTGCTTTGATCGAATGATGATAGAACTTTCCGGAGAAATTGATAAGATATTAGCTAC
>NC_051409.1:14808879-14809084 GCF_015228065.2 Penaeus monodon | reverse complement strand
CGAAAATATGTACTTTGTTATATTAGTTACGCTCTTTAAAATGATACGTTAGTGCATTTAAACACTTAAACTTTTCTAATCTATCATCTATTTCGTGCGGAAAATATACAGATTAAAAATAAACACAGAAAAAAAAACAGTCAATCAACATTAAACGTATATGTAAAGGAGGAAAACTAGGAGGTTGAAGGCAAGGAGCTACACG
>NC_051409.1:14808021-14808358 GCF_015228065.2 Penaeus monodon | reverse complement strand
ATCATGTTTCTCATTCAAAGTGTATTCGAATACACTATCCGCATCTTGTTGCATATTGCCCAAGGCAACACACCCAGCACATGCACTCCATCATCAACTACACACTCACTATCACATCATTTCATAACCTATCCTGTATATTTCCCAAACTAAACCCATCGCAATGCCTCTGCATATCTTACCGTCACTTGTCTCTTCGCTTCTTCTCTCCGCACGCACTTCCTGCTATCACCACCTGTTTCTCTCATAAGTGTAGCCGATTGCCGAGTCGTCGATCAAGTGGGTTTCATCCGAGATTCGAAAGTGGAGCGAATATTTCGAAATAACTATTTCCGCA
>NC_051409.1:14807727-14807812 GCF_015228065.2 Penaeus monodon | reverse complement strand
GCTTCATCTCTCTTCATCACTATACATCCAAGTTGCTCCTCCGTCCATGCTCGCTGGGGAATATCTTGGTCAATCTTGACGGCGC
>NC_051409.1:14807325-14807520 GCF_015228065.2 Penaeus monodon | reverse complement strand
AATTATTTTCTTATTATTAAATGGAGTCTCATGCGAATCTGACCGATATACTTTAATAATACTTGATCCGATTGAAGCCCAGAACAAAATCCTGATACAAAACCATTCTTGTTCATCTTACTCCCTCTCCTCAAAATTGTTAAACTTTTTTTTTTTCTATTCAAATCTAAGAACCAAAATTTTACAATGAGACTC
>NC_051409.1:14806821-14807307 GCF_015228065.2 Penaeus monodon | reverse complement strand
GGTGATCTCTAGTTTGCCGCCGAATGAGAAATTGTTTAAAAAAAAGGGTCAGATCGAAATCACTAATCCAGGGTTTCGGGTCAGTATAATCTCATAACATGTAAATACAATTAATCTAACGTGTTTTGCTTGTTACGAGGGACTTGCTGCCTTGGGAGGACGGTAGAAGAAAGGGGTTAAGGTGATCAACAGAACACAACACGTAAATAATGATCGTTGCTTTTAAATCCTGCTCGATTGCACGATTGCAAGATGGAAGGTAAGATAAGAATGGCTATTCATTCGTTTTCCTATTCATTTATTCTTTTGACTTAGTTGAGCTATTGTCATTACTGATGATGATACGATCCTTTATGGTAAGATTATTATCATAAATATTACTAAATCGCATTTATTGGTTTGCTTACCAATCCTTTTATTATAACTAAATTTTTATCAAAGTCATTTATTTATTTATTCAACTCCATTACCGTCGCTGAAGTTCAT
>NC_051409.1:14806645-14806716 GCF_015228065.2 Penaeus monodon | reverse complement strand
GATTTTAATACTGGTATTACTGAGAAATTAATTAAATTATACTTATTGCTGTTGTAATTTTTGACACATAC
>NC_051409.1:14805420-14805726 GCF_015228065.2 Penaeus monodon | reverse complement strand
GCCACAGTTTTCCTCACCCTTCGGGCCTGAATCGGCACGCCACACCAGCCTGCATCCTTGCAATCAATCAAGCTAAATATGCAAAGATATGGGAATAATTTCCATTCTCATATCTGATTTTCTGTGTGTTTAACGACGTGTAATGACGGGCTGGAAGAGGAAGCAGGAATAATTGAGAAAAAATTAACACAGAAGGAAACAGGAAAAAAAATGGGAAGATAAAAAAAGTCAGAGGAGAAACCGAGACAGCATTCGCTTTTTTCTCTTTTTACTTATATGTAAAGACAGAGAAAAAAGCGTATGTCT
>NC_051409.1:14804828-14805041 GCF_015228065.2 Penaeus monodon | reverse complement strand
TAAGAGAGGCGAAGGGATGAGTTAAAAGCGGCACCGAAAGAAGAGATAACCGAGACAATAAAGTACCAGAAAAAGGAAACAGAAAGAGAGACATAAAAGAGAAGGCAAAAAGTGGCCCGACTTGTACCCAACACGATATAAATCTCAAAGGCGTCTCTGCAGGAGTGTAAGGACCCCCTCCCCCTCTCCCCCCAGCCACTCACCCCGAGTAGT
>NC_051409.1:14803876-14804304 GCF_015228065.2 Penaeus monodon | reverse complement strand
TGAAACACGTGTTCATTAAGAGCCAAACAGACGGATTCAAGGCCAAGGAATCTCCTGCAGACTCTAAAGGGGATAAGGGATAAAAAATAGAAATTATATAGTGGTAAAAATATTAATGCAATATCGATAAGACATACGTAAAGAAAGATATTGTATAGCAGTGAAAATATTAATGCCATAGCGATAATGTAAATTGGATACGTCGGGGATAAGGTATGCGATAAAAAAAGAGATTATAGAGTAGTGAAGATATTAATACAATAGCGATAATGTAACTATAATGGACACGCGTAGCAGTGATACGGATTATCATCAGTGAATGATAATAGACATAACATTAACAGCAATATCGGTGGTTGGGGTGAATACGACCGTAATGAAGATGGGAATGATGTTAGTAATGATGACAGAATTAGGAACAACAATGA
>NC_051409.1:14803497-14803643 GCF_015228065.2 Penaeus monodon | reverse complement strand
AACTTGGGCAACTAATGTCACTCAGAGAGAATGTCAGGTCAAAGTAAAGGTCAAAAGAATAATTAACAATTTCCATTTTTATATAATTATCACGTACATCTTAATAAATATTACTGTTACTGCGGCATTGTTTACAATGACATTTT
>NC_051409.1:14803149-14803398 GCF_015228065.2 Penaeus monodon | reverse complement strand
TACCATTATCAGTAATATTCCCATCACCATCCCCATCATTATCAGCATTATCACATGTCCTATGACTTGCGATGTTGCACGGTTGACTGAACTGCACGATGGGGGGAGGGGGGGGGGTGTTGCCTTGTTATGACGCTGCTCTTTTGTTATCTTCATCAGCATCCTTACTGGCTCGTCATGTGCATGGTTTTTATCTTTGTCTGTAAATTATTTAAATTATTCTTCGCGGTTATCATTGCTATTAACGCC
>NC_051409.1:14802044-14802261 GCF_015228065.2 Penaeus monodon | reverse complement strand
CTACATCTCACTATCGAATACCAGTTCCTCCTTCTCCTGTCAGCCTCCTAACACCAGCATCTCAATTCGCAAAACCCACAGGACCTCCACAATGCGCGGATCAATCACTCCCGGACGCGGGGGAATCATTATTTCCCGTCGCCTTTTCTGTCAATCACACAGACGTTCACAACGATAAAACACAGAGGGCATGCCTTCAAGGTGAATAAAAAAAAAG
>NC_051409.1:14801723-14801945 GCF_015228065.2 Penaeus monodon | reverse complement strand
CAAAAGGCTACAAAGAAAACAGAAAGAATGTAAGAGAAGAAAGAAAAAGAGAAAAAAATGGGAAAAAAAAATCTTTCTTACATGACGGCGAACGATTAGTTACTGACGACGGTGACAAAAGCGCGCGTTGTTTTCGCCGCTGTTTTTCAAGCGGCGACATTCGCGGGGCTGCTACGAGGGACAAAAGAAAGTGTGATACGTGCAAATTATAAAGGTCTCTCA
>NC_051409.1:14801244-14801536 GCF_015228065.2 Penaeus monodon | reverse complement strand
TACATACTTTCAAAGGCTTAATACCAAGACAGCAATAAGAGAAAACCAACAATAACATGAAGAAAACACATAAAAGGAAACAAAAAAAACAGGTAGTAAATAAAAAAAAACAGTGAAACAGAAAATAAAATGTTTTCGAAAAGGTTTCTCAGTCCCTCCTCCTCGCCCCAGAAGAGGCTGTTTGTCTTCCTGTGTTTTTTTTGTTTTTTTTCTAACTCGTGGTCGTTTAGATTGATGAAGTGCGCGTCAAAGGAATAATTAATTTTCTGCCTCTTGTTACTTTTCTTATCTT
>NC_051409.1:14800774-14801153 GCF_015228065.2 Penaeus monodon | reverse complement strand
ACATCACTTATAGAAATTTAAATATCACAAATATTGCTACTAGTATCTGAATAATTATCAATGCTTAATTATCATCACGTCCTTCATCACAGAAATCACTTTAACACCATCGGCTGAATTGCTACTCCCTTTATCATAATTCTGAGCCTCGAAAATGCGTGAAAGACAGCACTGCATTTTCCAAGAAATCAACTGAAAAATTAACACTCTGGACACACAATGGAAAAAAAATATGTCGACAACATATACTCAGCATATCTAACCATATTGCACAAACAACATATTTCAACATATTTACCCCTCTCGCAACATTGGTCATAAACAAAATGATTTTGTCATAAACACACATAAATGCAAGAGTAAAGTACATTCCATTCAG
>NC_051409.1:14800538-14800671 GCF_015228065.2 Penaeus monodon | reverse complement strand
TGGTGAGGTAGATGTAATGACATGTAAGTCAACATTGCCATTTGCAAGAAAAATGGCTGTTTGCAGAGTTGGGACGATAATTATAGTAAGATTAGATTATTTGATTACACAGTGAGATAATTATGTGATAAAC
>NC_051409.1:14799976-14800097 GCF_015228065.2 Penaeus monodon | reverse complement strand
CGTTTGCACATAACTTACGAATTCCTTATGATCATTCCTCCCATCCGCTCATGCCCTTTTCAATGAGCGAAGCCACAACTATACATTTATCCCCGAATGAATGGGAGAGAAGACGGACTCC
>NC_051409.1:14799654-14799781 GCF_015228065.2 Penaeus monodon | reverse complement strand
TCACGATCTCTCACGCCCGACACGAACTATGAATGAAGCTCCCCCTCTCTCCCCTTCCCTCCCTCCCCCTCCCCCTTGCCCCCCTCGGCTTTAAAGGTATTGTGCCGTGACGTCATGGCTAAAAGTA
>NC_051409.1:14799167-14799276 GCF_015228065.2 Penaeus monodon | reverse complement strand
CTTGAGACTGTGGTCGTTACTAAAAAAAAGTTGCGGACAGAAAGTGATAAGTAACAGACAGACAGACAAAGGGGGGGGAGCAAAAACAGTTGAAAGGACAGAGTCAAAG
>NC_051409.1:14798850-14798973 GCF_015228065.2 Penaeus monodon | reverse complement strand
GCTCCTCTATGCGCCGTACCTATTAAATCCCCGATGCCTCGCGATGGCCCTCAGGACCATCGTCAGCGCCTACAGATACTTGGCCAAGAGGGTCTCCTTCTCATCCCTCTCTCGAGTGATTTG
>NC_051409.1:14798168-14798240 GCF_015228065.2 Penaeus monodon | reverse complement strand
GAGTTGGGTGGACCCGCCAGGCAAGGTCAGGGTTGGGCCAAAAGGTCACACATTCGCACGAACGCATGCGGG
>NC_051409.1:14797382-14797589 GCF_015228065.2 Penaeus monodon | reverse complement strand
TCAAGCTCCCGGCGTTCTCGAACCAATGAGCTGAGTGAGAATCTGCCTGAGGCTTTTTTCTGTAGGTTTCATTTGATTTGTTTCTGTCTAAAAAAAGAAAAGAAAAAATCTGCCAAAGGGTTTTTAGCTTTTGTTTCCTTTTTTTGTCCAGTCATTTATTTACTCCATTATTTTCGACTAATTTTTTTTTCCCCCTTCTTCCTCATC
>NC_051409.1:14797197-14797341 GCF_015228065.2 Penaeus monodon | reverse complement strand
CATACATCCGTTTCCTATTACCTCTTTCCTATTTTCTTGTTTTTCTTTTCGTTTCTGTTTCTCATTTGTTTATATATTCTTGCCTGTTTTTAACCCTACTTTGTCAGCAGCGGCACCTTTTTAATGACAGAATGACCCCCTCTC
>NC_051409.1:14797014-14797162 GCF_015228065.2 Penaeus monodon | reverse complement strand
GTAGAGGAGCCAGAAGGCAGCCAAAAGGTCACGGGGTCAACCGGAAGAGCATGTGGGTCAAGTCAAACTCCCTCCATTCCATGAGTCATTAGCAAGGAAAAAACTAATGATAATAATGAAGGCAGAACTGCTTTTCTAATTGTACGGA
>NC_051409.1:14796668-14796849 GCF_015228065.2 Penaeus monodon | reverse complement strand
TGAAATGCCGGTTTTACTCACCGTTTACTCAAGCCTGTGATGAGTCACTGGGAACCTACTCACCTGTAAAGAGAGAGAAAAAAATCATTAAATATCGAAATTTAACAATTTAACTGATATGATAATGATGATTATTTTCATCATGGTGTTAGTATAATTGCTATTTTCATCATCAGCTGTA
>NC_051409.1:14796364-14796501 GCF_015228065.2 Penaeus monodon | reverse complement strand
CGGAGAGCCTCCAGACACGGAGAGCCGGGCCGCCGCAGCGGGCGAGGGGCGACGAGCACACTAGGTCAAGGCTTCAGCATGTGCAAGGTCGAGGGTCAGGAAGCCACTGTAAACATTCGCCGAACTTAAGGAGAAGA
>NC_051409.1:14796056-14796320 GCF_015228065.2 Penaeus monodon | reverse complement strand
CGATTACCCCCACTAACTCCAACCCCCTTTGGGTCCTAAACCCCCTTCTTCCCACCCCAACCCCCACCTCTATCCCCAACCCTGAGACTTATCCCCCCCAACCCCATCTCCACCCCACACCCAAACTCTACCCGATCCCCTACCCCGAGACTACCCCCCCCCCTTCGCTACCCCATACCCACCCCACCACCACCCCGTACCCTCATACCCACATGGGAGTCGATGGAATATCTCAAGATAAATAACATATGTTGAAACCTTCAT
>NC_051409.1:14795727-14795874 GCF_015228065.2 Penaeus monodon | reverse complement strand
ATCCCGCACGCATCTGACTACACACACTTGTCCCTAATACGATCCCGAGGAAGTGAAACCAAGATCTTATCGCAAGATCTGCCTCGCTTGCTTGGCTGCCTTCCCGAGGGGCGGCGCTTGAAAAGAAAGACGGGCGAAGGAAAGGAA
>NC_051409.1:14795074-14795333 GCF_015228065.2 Penaeus monodon | reverse complement strand
AAGAAAGAAATGAAGGACAATCCGAGAAGGAGATCGAGTAAGGAAGCAAAGAAAGAAGAGGAGAAAAAGAAGAATAGAAGGAACTAAGATACGCTGTAAATGAAAAAAAAAGGAAAGACGAGAGATAGATAAGAAAAAGAGACCCAAAGGAGATGAGGTGTAGATCGTCACGATAAAGGTGACACCGGACGCTCAGAGACGGCTAGAGGAGACAGCCTGGGGAGAAAGGGAGGGGGAGAAGAGGGAAGAAGGGAAAGTA
>NC_051409.1:14794198-14794448 GCF_015228065.2 Penaeus monodon | reverse complement strand
AAACCAAACGGCCATATAAACAGGCAAATGCAAAATCAAATAAAACCGCAGTATATTCGATAATAAACTTAAAAGACAGCGCGCCATCACCTTCAAACTCGCCATCTCTCGTATTGAGAAATATCAAAGCCATTCCCGGATTTCGCAAAAGGATTCGGACAAGCTCGACGAAGCCTTTTCACATCCGAACACAACTTACGACTTCACGACGGGTCAATGTTATTCATGGTCATAAATCAATCTCTGCCGA
>NC_051409.1:14794031-14794162 GCF_015228065.2 Penaeus monodon | reverse complement strand
CTTGCGCGATGAAGGTAATAAAGTTAGAAAATGAAAATGAATGAATGGGCCGCAAGACAGCGTGAAAAACTGGAGAGGAGTCGCTGTGAATGGTGAAGCCTTTTCAAGGTCCCGCCAAGTTATTCCCTTTC
>NC_051409.1:14793349-14793474 GCF_015228065.2 Penaeus monodon | reverse complement strand
CGGAAGAGAGAAAGACAGATAAATAGAGAGAATCAATACAAGAATATATACATTCGTGTATACACGCAAAATCAACTTGCAAATAAACCAAACCACACACAAAATCTAATGATAACTATGAAACC
>NC_051409.1:14792975-14793222 GCF_015228065.2 Penaeus monodon | reverse complement strand
CACGAAAACGCAGCCCCCAAACGGAGTCACAGCAAAAGGGCCTCGTTGATGACCAGAGCAGCAGGCCCGTCCGCACCCCGTCCTGCGCCGGCGAGTCTCAGATGCCTTCAGCTACTCGATCCTCCAGCACAAAGGCGGTCCTGGTCTCCCTCCTCCTTACGCTGCTCTTTCACGGCCGAGATCATCCCCGGTTGTCGCGCCTCGGCTGTTCTAAGAGTCCGAGGGAGGACTTGCGGTCGCCGGCAGT
>NC_051409.1:14792363-14792570 GCF_015228065.2 Penaeus monodon | reverse complement strand
GAACCATAAACTGGCGCTAAATACTACGGTACAAAACTGACTTTCCCCGCAAGCAAATGGGCCAAGGACAAACGCGGAAAAAGTTGCGATGAAAAACACAGAAAAATAGAAATAAAAGATGTAGTCGAAGCAAGTTTGGGGGAAGCATAATTATACACGGATATTTAGTTATACAAACGAGCAAAAAAATATAGTGAACACACAAAC
>NC_051409.1:14792041-14792114 GCF_015228065.2 Penaeus monodon | reverse complement strand
TTAAGACTCGGTCCTACTGATATATCCGTAAAAATAATTCTCTCTCTACAAGGCAAGGCAACATGAGCTTAAA
>NC_051409.1:14791799-14791983 GCF_015228065.2 Penaeus monodon | reverse complement strand
TGTTTGGTGGTTCCTTGGTACTTCTCTTTTTTGCAATAATTTTTCGCCCCCACGTTGTCGCAGCAGATACAATTTCACAACAGAGGCAACGGCGGGATAAAACTACTGCTGCCAATGAGAATCATGCAAGAAGGATGAAAGGCTATGCTATGGCCACTTGAGTCGGTATTCAAATATACTCCAA
>NC_051409.1:14790852-14791119 GCF_015228065.2 Penaeus monodon | reverse complement strand
CAGGAGGGTACTACCGTCTTGGTGTAGTGTTTCTATTCATCTGTGTAGACACATGTATTCCTATTGAACGCAGATAAAAGAAAAGCCAAGCAGCGCAGGGACCCGCCCCTTTGTGCACCTGATTGACTGTTAGCGGCGAGGGGCCTCATTTGCATGTGAACAGACCCGGAGTCGCGGCCACGGGCGGCGGGGCCTCGGAGCGGCAGCCAATCCCTCCGACATCCTTGAGGATGTGCCGAGGACGCTTGTGTACCAGAAGGCCTTTGT
>NC_051409.1:14790416-14790582 GCF_015228065.2 Penaeus monodon | reverse complement strand
ATAATTTTTATTTTGTAAAGCGAGTATTTGTGAGGTAGGGCTTGGCTTCAAGCGTAGAATGTGCGTCGTCTTAATGCGTAATTAATAACTGCGTGGTTGGACATAATCGTATGATACTGAATAACTAAATGACAGAAATATATAAACAAAGGTACTCATCCATGAG
>NC_051409.1:14790223-14790319 GCF_015228065.2 Penaeus monodon | reverse complement strand
GCCGCTCACAAGCGAACAAGAACAACAGCGCACAAACAAAAGCGAAACGCGCACAATGCAAATGCAAACCGACACACGGCTTCTCCCATGTCAACC
>NC_051409.1:14789683-14790150 GCF_015228065.2 Penaeus monodon | reverse complement strand
CCTTGGCAGGATATCCGTGGCACTCCTGTACTTGTATGTACGCGCCCTTAACTCGGCCCTTATGCATGTGTGGCACCCTCCCTCTCTCCCTTCCTCCCCCTTTCGCTTCCCTCCCTTCCTACCCTTTCCGCTTGTCCTCCCTTCCTCCCCCTTTCGCTTGCCTTTCCTTCCCCGCTCTTACGCCCTCCCTCTCTTCCCCCTTTCGTTTGTCCTCCCTTCCTCCCCCTTTCGCTTGCCTTTCCTTCCCCGCTCTTACGCCCTCCCTCTCTTCCCCCTTTCGTTTGTCCTCCCTTCCTCCCCCTTTCGCTTGCCTTTCCTTCCCCGCTCTTACGCCCTCCCTCTCTTCCCCCTTTCGCTTGTTCGCTTGTCCTCCCTTCCTCGCTCTTACGCTCTCCCTCTCTCCCCTACCCCCTTCTTCCCTATTTAGTGCAACTCTCTCCCCGTCTCCCTTTCTCTTCTTGGGTCGT
>NC_051409.1:14789285-14789603 GCF_015228065.2 Penaeus monodon | reverse complement strand
TTACCCTCCCTTCCTTTGTTCTCCCTCTGTTTCCTCTCTCCCTTCCTCCCTTTCGTCAACCCTCACTCCTCGTTTCATCCTCCCTCCCTTCTCACTCTCCTTCTCGCCCGTTCTCCTTTTTCCTACCTCCCTTCCTACCCTTCATTTGCTCTCCTCTCCCTCCCCTTTCGTTCTCCGTTCTCTCCCTACCTTCCTTTTCCCTGCCTTCTGACCTATTCCTCATCCAACTTCTGTTTCCCTGTTTATTCCTTTCATTTCACTTTCATCATATCTTCTATTGCGTCTGTAAATTGTAATATTAAAGCGCTTCTTCCTTTT
>NC_051409.1:14788614-14789174 GCF_015228065.2 Penaeus monodon | reverse complement strand
TCCTCCCTACCTCCCTACCTCCTTCTGTCTATTATTCCTTCCATCCCTCTCTCCCTCACCCTCCTCCCCACCTCCATTCCCTTATTATTCCATTATTCCATTCCCCACCTGCCTCCTCCCCCTATTCCCTCCTCCCCCTCGTCCATACCCCCCCCCTATTCCTTCCTTCCGACCTTGCCTCCTCCTCTCCTTCACCTTCGCCAAAGGATCCCAACAGCTCCTCGCCTTTGATCTCGCAGGATCACAGGGCACCGCGGGCTCATTTAAGCTTCGGGCGACATTATGAGGCGTCAGGATCCTCATGGAGCGCCACGTTGACCCGCCCCTGCCCTCGGCGCTGGCACTTGCCCAGGCAGGGACTCGAGGACGACTTGGGAGAGGGGCGGGGGTGCTGGTCAAAGGGGGAGGGGTAGGGGAAGGGGGCGATGGGAGGGGTAGGGGAAGGGGGTGATGGGAGGGGTAGGGGAGGGTGATGGGAGGGGTAGGGGAGGGTGATGGGAGGGGTAGGGGAGGGGGCGATGGAGGGTAGGGAGGCAACGGGAGGATAAGGTTGGGGGTTG
>NC_051409.1:14788100-14788242 GCF_015228065.2 Penaeus monodon | reverse complement strand
TAGAATATATTATCACTCATTAAAAAGACAAGGAAAAAAACGAAGAAAGGATATCCAGGCAATAGCTAATTAAAAAAAGAAAAAGTATAAAAAAAAGACAGATTTCAAAACATATATAATGACTGTTGCAGATCGTAATGTT
>NC_051409.1:14787907-14788014 GCF_015228065.2 Penaeus monodon | reverse complement strand
CGTACATAACTCAAACCATTTGCTTCTGTCACTCTCAAGTTATGTTTGCTGTCTTTGTTCTGCGTTTTTTTTTTTTAATATATACATAAAAAAAACTACGTGACCCC
>NC_051409.1:14787635-14787840 GCF_015228065.2 Penaeus monodon | reverse complement strand
TCGCTTCTACGGTATCTATTTTAAGTGAATTTCGTAACAATTAATACAATCATATATTCACAAACATTTTGTTAATTAGGAAATGCAAAATTCCCACCACGATAAACAACAACGAAAACAAAAATGACTCGGCCAAGACAGAACTCAAGGAGAACCTCTTCCTCAAAAAAAATGGTGACAGTCAGTCTACAGGATCCGAATAAGG
>NC_051409.1:14787050-14787495 GCF_015228065.2 Penaeus monodon | reverse complement strand
ACAAGGTCGCACAACGGGAGAACCATGAGGTTGAGTCACTGTCGCAAGGGGGGGAGGGGAGAAGGGGAGAAGAAAGGGAGTGAGGAGAGGGGAGACGGGTAGGGGGAAAAGAGGAAGGGAGAGGGAAGGAGGGAACAAGAAAGGGAAAGGGAGAGGGAGAGCGAAGGAGGAAAAGAGAGAATGAAAGAAGAAGGGAGAAAGGAGAGGAAGGAAAGCAGGAGAGAGGGAAAAGGAAGACTGGGCAGACGAAGAGTTGAGGGAATATATAGAAAAGGGGAAAAGAGGGAGGAGGGAAGAGGGATGAAGAGAGGGACCAGAGTGCAAGTTGTTGATGCTTTTTCTTGTCTCGGAAAATAGACAAAATGCCGAAACACAATGCGACGCAAAATAACCAGAAATGGCGTTTATCTTCTCCTTGTGTCAGCAGCTTTAAAAGGGTCATTGT
>NC_051409.1:14786367-14786621 GCF_015228065.2 Penaeus monodon | reverse complement strand
ATAATCCTACCTAGAGAAAAAAACAAGCCTAAAAACGCAGAGAAAAAAAGCAAGAGAGAGCAAAAAAGAAAGAAAAAAACAGCCACTGGCATAAACACGCAAAAAGGGAAAGGAAAGAACGAAAAAGAAGAAAAAGAAAAGAAAAAACGACAGGGCCAACCCTCCCCTAAAAAGGGCACCGCGCATCCGGCTGAGTGACGTGTCTTGTGAAAACTCCTTCGCAAGCTGTAATGAGAAATACTAACGCTGCTTGC
>NC_051409.1:14786043-14786122 GCF_015228065.2 Penaeus monodon | reverse complement strand
GGGGGGGAGGGGAATACCAACACGCTACCAATCAAACAATAAAAAATTAATCATGATCAGTATTAAACAAATTATCTCT
>NC_051409.1:14785602-14785860 GCF_015228065.2 Penaeus monodon | reverse complement strand
AAAAGTAAAATATTGTGGTGGGTGTTCGCGGAGAATAAGGGAAGGGGGCGGAGCGGAGGGAGAAGGGGAGAAGGAAGAAAGAAGGGACGAGGGGACGAAGAGGAGGAGAGGGGGGGGAGAAGGGAGGGCAGGGGGTCGGACAGGGGCAGGAGGGGGAGGAGAGGGGAGGGGTGACCCTGCAGAAGGTCATCAATGTCTGCATCAGTTGCCAAGGTCATTGGTCGGGAGTTGCTCTCGGAGTCTCGGCTTGCGTCTGTG
>NC_051409.1:14784904-14784974 GCF_015228065.2 Penaeus monodon | reverse complement strand
AATAATAAAAACAGTCGACTTAACACCGTAGACTTATTCGCCCCATTAATAATCGACGGTACGTGCGTGC
>NC_051409.1:14782830-14783796 GCF_015228065.2 Penaeus monodon | reverse complement strand
TGTTGTGTGTGTTATTTACATAGGGGGATTTTTTTTACCGCCCTTGTTCATCTCTCCTTACTTTGATCTTTCTTTATCCTTCATTCTTTCTCTTCTTCGACTCTTTTCCACCTTCCTTCTCGTCTCCTCTTATCCCTCTCTTCCATCCTCTCGTCCCCTTCTTCTCACCCTTTCTCGCATGTGTCCTTTACCTAAATCTGGAGGAACACTCGAAAGGCGCCCACACGCCCTGCCAGGCCGTCCTGCATCTTACATCTCATATCCTTGACGCGGGAAGGGGAGGGGAGGGGGGAGGGGGAGCGGGGAGGGGAGGGGGAAGGGGGAGCGGGGAGGGAAGGGGGAAAGGGGGAGCGGGGAAAGGAAGGGAGAGGGAGGGGAAGGGGAAGGGGAAGGGGAGGGGTAGGTGGAAAGGGGGAGCGGGGAAGGGAGGGGAAAGGAGGAGCGGGGAGGGGAAGGGGGGGGAAAGGGAAAGGGAGGGGAAAGGGAAAGGGAGGGAAAGGGGAGGGAAGGGGAGGGGAGGGGAGGAGAAGAGGTAGAAGTGGAGGGGAGGGGACGTAGATAGTTGGGGAGGTAGGGGCTGGAAGGAGAGGGCGTAGGAAGGGTTGAGCTAGGAGCGGGCAGGGTATTGAAATGATGGGGATGGGGGGGAGTACTATATGGGAAGGTTGGGCTGGGAGAGGGAGGCTGTGAAGAGGGGCTGTGAGAGGGGGCTGTGAGAGGGGCTGTGAGAGGGGCTGGGAGAGGGGCTGTGAGAGAGGGGCTGGGAGAGGGGGCTGGGAGAGGGGGCTGGGAGAGGGGGCTGGGAGAGGGGGCTGGGAGAGGGGGCTGGGAGAGGGGGCTGGGAGAGGGGGCTGGGAGAGGGGGCTGGGGAATTGCGGCAGAGGGGAGTGAGAGAGGATGAGTACAGATGTGCAGGTACTCCCTCACTGCAGGACTGTTTGAATCTCTGAACGTTTAAAAAACCCG
>NC_051409.1:14781666-14782459 GCF_015228065.2 Penaeus monodon | reverse complement strand
CTCAGGAGGCGCGACCCGAGCACCGCGCCGTTCGCAGCATCCCGCCCTCATCTCCGCGCCGTTCGTCTTCGCGATCGAGCCAGAAGCATCCCCCAAGCGTCAGCGTTGCAAGCATGTGGTGGTGTCATTGCATCATGTGATTGCGTTGGTGGCATTGATGGTGTAAAAGGTGTTGGTGTATTGATGAGACAGCCAGCCACGGGTTCTATGTGGCTTCATGCGGTGTGGTTCCTTCATGTAGGTCCGAATGCTGTGCGATAGCCAGTCACGGGTTCCATGTTGGCTCCATGCGGTGTGGTGGATAGCGGGTGGTTCATCTATGTAGGTGTGAATGTTGTATAACAGCCAGTCACGGGTTCTATGTGGCTCCATGAGGTGTTGTTCGAAGTGGGTGATTCCTCCATATACGTATGATTGTATGGCATATGTGAGCCACACACTATTTCTATAAGTGTATGGATACAGTGTCTTTAATTACCATATGGATTACATATCTAGTGGTTAAACTAGATATGCAAATGTTGCAAACGTTGAATAACCCGCTCAGCGTTCACGTATATAGACCAAATGTAAAATCTAAAAAGACGGTAAAACCAGTACGTAAACATACCTAACCTTAAGCAATGTATTCTGCATGAGCCGGAAACTTACCTGAAAGAAAGAAAAAACACAAATTAACATGGTGTTTCCTCATAAAGAGTCATAAATCATTAATCAAAGCAATATTATCAGGTCTCATTTTAATGTCCAACCGCCGAGGTGTCGGTCTTTCTTTCACTTCACGTTCCTAGCA
>NC_051409.1:14780875-14781608 GCF_015228065.2 Penaeus monodon | reverse complement strand
ACCATTATGGAGGTCACATTGTGCTTTACTAAGGTCCCTGTACCCTAAAGTTCCCTGTACCAAACACTTTTCTTATAAGGGTTGCTGTACCATACCCTTTTCGCACTATAAACCCCATTGTACCTTTCTAAGGTACCATTAATTTTAAAAGAACCCCTCCCTCTCCCTCCCAGGGCCCCGTCCCCTGCACAGATGACGGAGTCCCAGCCCTTGCCCAGACGGTGATTCCACACTGAAAATGACGCCGCACTTCCGCGGAACCGACGCCCCTCATGCGGAGGACCACGCGACCAGCCCCTGTGCCCCGCAAGCGCCCCAGCCGTACCCTCTCGTGCCTTTCGGTGCCCCACAAGCGCTAGGCTGGACCTCTCGTGCCCTCTCGTACCTCGTCGAAGCTCCGATAGGCCCTTTCTTCCAATCTCGTGCCCTGCCATGCCCCTTCATAGCTTCTCGCACCTTCTTCCGCACACCCGCCATCGCACCTTCTTTCGCACACCCGCCACGACCTGAGCGGGCCTCTCGTACCCTACAAGCAGCCCCTCGTACCCCGCAAGCGCCGCGCCGAGCCCGCTCATACATTCTCCTCCTCTGTCGTGCCCTCTCGTGCCCTCCCGTGCCCCGCCGAGGGCCCCAGCACGGAATGACGCGCCCGTTGAATAACCTTCCTGACCCACACGTCTTTAAACGTCACCCGGCGCGCTTTTGTTTCTTCGCTCTACTTACTCCGCTGGTA
>NC_051409.1:14780693-14780843 GCF_015228065.2 Penaeus monodon | reverse complement strand
GTCCCGCTCTCTTCGCCTCGCGGTGTTGGGTGTGAGGCTCTCGCGTCTGCTTCTTTACTTGTTTTGTTTACTCGTCGCTGATATTGATTTTGCTGTCTTTTCGTTTGTCTTAATGTCTAGGGCAAGTTTATTTGAGGCCGGGTTTTCGTA
>NC_051409.1:14780098-14780343 GCF_015228065.2 Penaeus monodon | reverse complement strand
CAATGAATTTACATGGGAGAAAAACAGGGCAGGGCGGGGGGACGTATTAGGGACAGGGACATAGTCAGGGTCAGGGACAGGGAAAGAGAGAAGGACAGTAAAGGTGACGGGGACAAAAGCGGAAAAAGGGACAGGACAGTGACAGGGACAAGCACATCAGGGAAACATAGATGAAATCAAGCAAAGCAGAAAATAACGAATCCGTGACATACGAAAAAAAAGGGAAAAAAGGAAGTAAAAAACAA
>NC_051409.1:14778554-14778858 GCF_015228065.2 Penaeus monodon | reverse complement strand
TTTCGATTTTAAGAAACTGGGAAATTAGCGATCCTATCAGATTCACTAAGATCCTCGACGACATTGCATGCTGATAAGGCAGACGAGGAAAGTATTTCTGCAGTCAAGAAAGTTGCCCAAATCAACATCGGTCTGCACTTGCACAACCGCCTCGCTCTCGCTGTCTTCCCCCTCTTTCCCTTTTCTCTCTTTCGTGGTCATTTTCTGTTGTCTCAATGCCGTTTCTGCCAGCCAGGGAGATGCCCGTCACTCTGTTTTTTGTCTCTTGCCCTGCCGCCCCGCCTGCCCGCCTGGGCCCGCCGCC
>NC_051409.1:14778011-14778498 GCF_015228065.2 Penaeus monodon | reverse complement strand
TTGCTTTTCTTCGTTTTTGGGTGAAAAAATTTTTTGGTGTTTTAAAATTTTAGTGAAATATATTTTTATAATTTAAATTTTAAAATATATATTTTAATTATATATATATAATATATAATAATATAATTATAAAATAAAAAACATATAACATAATAATATTTATATAGAGATAGGGAGCAGATAGATTATATATAGAGAGCAAGGGAAGAAGATATAGATAAGTAGTAGTTGTGTATGGTATGCATAAGTGAGTAGGGGGGGTGGATATGATAAATAAAAAAAAAGATATAATTTTAAATAAATATTATATAAAATATAATAGAATTTATTTAAAAAATAAAAATTTACAAAAAAAAAATTAAATAAATATAATAATATTAATATAAAAATTTATATATATTATATAAATATAAAAATAAAAATTATAATATATATATACCTATTATATCCATATACGTATATAGTTACACACACACAAAAACAAAAA
>NC_051409.1:14777176-14777322 GCF_015228065.2 Penaeus monodon | reverse complement strand
TTCCACAGTCAGCGTGAGAAAAGGCTAATGAAACGGAACAACACTAACCATAAAGACAAACATGTATCCATAGCTAAAAACACAAACAGCGGCCGGCCTTAATAATTTCACCGAGGACTAACAACCGCATTAACCGCGCCTCCCGA
>NC_051409.1:14776147-14777154 GCF_015228065.2 Penaeus monodon | reverse complement strand
GGCGGGGGCGTTGGACCGCTCACTGGGCCAGCTATAAAAACAGGCAAGTGGTCGACAGCCTATTCCTCCCTCCCCTTCTCTCCCCTTTCGCCCCTTCTCTCCCCTTTCGCCCCTTCCTTCTCCCCTTCTCCTCTCTCTTCCTTATCGTCGTCTTCCCTCTTCCCTTCTCTTCTCCCTCCGCGTTATGTTTTGTTTCTTCTCACCTTTCCTTCCCCTTCACCCTCGCCTTCTCTCCCTCTTCATCCGCTTTCGATCACTGGCCTCTCCTTTCGCCTACTTCCGTCTCTCCTCCTTCCCTTCTTATCTCTCCTCTCCTTGCTCTCTCCCCTTTCCACTTCCTCTTCCTTCCCTTCCTTTTAGCCTCTTCCCTTCCTCCCCTTCTCCGTTCCCCGCCCGGCCCCTGTCACCACTTTTCCCTTTTTGCAACCTCTCCCGCTTCCTCCCCCTTCCGCTTTCTTCGCCTGTACTCCTCCTTTCGCCCCCTACCCCTTCCCTTTCGCCCCTACCCCTTCCCTTTCGCCCCCTACCCCTTCCCTTCCACCCCCTACCCCTTCCCTTCCACCCCCTATCCCTTCCCTTTCGCCCCCTACCCCTTCCCTTACAACCCCTCCCCTCACCCTTCCTTTCCTACCTCTCTGTCCCCCACAATATTATTCCCGTCAATCCTCCTCCTAGCCCCTCCTTACAGTACCCCCTCCCTCTCACTCCCCTCTTCCCCTCACCCACTCCTTCTCTCCTACCAATCCGCCTCCCTCACTTTTACCCCAATCTGCCTCCTCCTCCCCCTCCCTCCTCCTCCCCTTACCCTCCCACTCTCGCTCCCCTTCCTGACACCTTTTGCAACAAGAAAAGTGGCACAAGTGTTCCGGCACCGGTGTCAGCTTTTCTTATCTGGCACTGTTTGGACAACACGAGGTCGACAATGGGATTAGGCCCTTGCAACATAATATTTTCATAGCACTCGTTCTGCAATAAAGGTCTACGCGACACGTATTTCATTTTGGAGT
>NC_051409.1:14775114-14775586 GCF_015228065.2 Penaeus monodon | reverse complement strand
CACGAGACACAGCAACCAAAGCCACAAACAGCATCATCAATCCACACCCACGAAGGACACACCCACAATAATCAGCTTAAAAATTTCCGCTAAACTCAGTTGCTTAAAATAGCGAAAAACCGCTCGATCAATCAACGTCTCTCTTATCCCTCTATACTAGCGCCTTCTCGTTCTTTCTTCCCGTCTGCTAATTAAGCGCTAATTAACTTAAACTGCTTTAATTAAGCATGAAAACGGTGGGTATCGATTCTGACAAAGCACGTATGCAAATTTTGGATATAAAGTAATCAATCATATGTAAATGAGTCTTAGATTTTGTCTCGCCTCTTTGGTTTTGAAAATCAGTCTCATTAAAGGACAAAAGGTGATTAAATATTTTGAATTAGGATTATGATTTGGATTAATTACAGAATGACTGAATGAGTGGGAGGGATAAAGTCCTTTTTGGCGTTGTAAAGATCTCATTTTCACT
>NC_051409.1:14774585-14774771 GCF_015228065.2 Penaeus monodon | reverse complement strand
AGCCTAATGTTTCTCTCTTCACCTCCTTATCACTTTCTTTCCTTCCCCTTTCCGGCTCCCTCGCTGCCTAACTGATTTCCAAATGGGCAATAAAGCATCTCTCTTAATGACCCTCCCCGTTCCTCCCTATAATTACCTTTTTAAGCGATTAGGCCTATCAAAATATGGCTTCTCGGAGGGACAGCT
>NC_051409.1:14774148-14774361 GCF_015228065.2 Penaeus monodon | reverse complement strand
TTTTCCTTCATCATTTAAGATTCTACTCCACCCCTCACTCTCCTCTACCACACCCCTCTCACCCCCTCTACTTTTCATAACTCCTATAACCACGACCCCACCCCCCCTTCACTCTTCCCCCCTCCTCTTCCACCTCCCAAATGTACCCGTGTGAATGTACCTTCCAAGTTGCTTATGAAAGAATGTTACTTCCTCATGAATACCCTTATCTAA
>NC_051409.1:14773633-14773866 GCF_015228065.2 Penaeus monodon | reverse complement strand
TCATCACCTGTTTCCGTTTCTTTAATCCCCTGTTTCTGTCTCTTTTAATCACGTGTTTCTGTCTCGTAATCACCTATTCTCTGCTTATCCCTACTTTTTATCACCAAATTCCAACGCTCCCACCATGCATCACACACTTTTTCCTTATTTCCTTCTCCATCACAAACACTTTCGCTGCCCTAAAGGACGACCAGATAAGAGTATCTATCTACTAACTTTTCATTTTCTATTTC
>NC_051409.1:14772941-14773470 GCF_015228065.2 Penaeus monodon | reverse complement strand
ATATTTCTCCCTTAACTTACTCCACCTTCCCCCATATTCCCTTTCGTACCACCAACTACTCCTTGCCTCCTTATGCTAATCTATCTCTTTCCTCTTCCCCAATATCCTTCCCCTCCTACCTAACGCCCACTTTCTTCTCTAGTACCAATTCATACTTTTCTCTCCCTCTTCTATTCCATCCCTTTCCCCTCCCTCCTAACGCCCCTCACCCTCATCCCTCTCACACACCCCTCACATCCTTCTTCCCTCCTCCCCATCGCCACTCTTATACCCTCCCCCTAATCTCTCTTGCCTCCTCCCCTCACCCCTCTTCCCCTCTCTCCCACCAACCTAAAGCCACTCTTCCCCATCTCTCTTACTCCCTTCCCCTCTTCCCTCTCCTTCCCCCTCCCCCCTACATACGCGAGAGAGGGCGAAACAGAGATCCCAGCCTCCCTGCCGTTGGATATTAGCATAACATGTTACCGTGTTATTCTTATTATCCTTAGTTAATAGCTATTAAAACTCGCCTGTGGGATAATGGGCCGTT
>NC_051409.1:14772726-14772826 GCF_015228065.2 Penaeus monodon | reverse complement strand
AGAGGCTGTTAGTTATCAGAGGTTCATAAAGGACATGGTAATATCTTCTTATACTGACCCTCAAGAATCGCCACGTGTGTTACCGAATAATTAATTTACG
>NC_051409.1:14771543-14772345 GCF_015228065.2 Penaeus monodon | reverse complement strand
CTTACCTATATTCGTTCACCGAGAAAGCCCTTATTTAGTGAATTAACGATAACTGCTCCGTCAGGCAAGACCTCCCCCGTGCCCTTGTTACCCGATGCCCCTCTTTATACAGCGCCCCGGCCACCCCCTGACCTTATCCCTACAACACCTCTTGTGCCATTACCATATTCATGCCTCGCAGCTGCACTTACGAGCTGATTTCACGCCGCTTATTCTGCCCTGGCGGCGTAAGTACAGGAGTAAGGCGTAAGTGGATCGCGGCCCATACATTCATGTCTGCGTATCATCGTACTCAGCTCTCCGTAGGGCACTCGGGAAGGTATCGTGCCCTTGCTGATAGGAGACGCCGCCAGGGAGGATGATAGGATCGTGGGGCGAGGGAACGGACGTGCGTGGGTTTGCACCAACGCTTCTTACATCCGTGGAAGAAAATTATACGCCACGACAGGCATTCACTCGGGTGAGCGATGGGCGTAGAGCGGCGTTTGTCCACCGCACTTCGAACCACCTACCGAACCTCGAGCCGAACCACGCAACGACCTATGAATCGATCGTAGTGTCGGTGTGAGCACGTAACGAACACCTTCGAGGAGCTTGTAGCTGCATTACACAGTAGGGCAAAGGTGCCGATTAATTTTAATAATGGCTGTTGATTTTCCGCGTTTTGACTTCATGTTTAAGACCCCGCAGAGTAAAATGAAACTGACACAACAGAAACGGAATTCCACGTGGTCTTCACGAATTTGAAACGATATGTTTTCAATTCGTTTCTCTTGTGGCTTTTCATTACACACATACACTC
>NC_051409.1:14771190-14771445 GCF_015228065.2 Penaeus monodon | reverse complement strand
CATGCATGTATAGATATAGATATAGACATACAACGAAATTCCCGTCTCTCCTATCATGGCCCTTTCTTTTGTTCCAGCGCCTCTGTTCCGCCGGCCACCCGCCCGGCCACCAACCTTCCCTCAGTATCTGGCCATCGTCCCATAGCGAACACGGGACAAGAGGAAGCTAATAACTACTGCTGGTCGTTTTTTTAAAAAAGGGTTTTTCTGTCCTTCTAAGAGACTATAAGATTAGGCCTAATATGGACACACCCA
>NC_051409.1:14771010-14771139 GCF_015228065.2 Penaeus monodon | reverse complement strand
CTCTTCCCTCTGTCATTGTTCGTCCTCGACAGTGTTACCTTACACTGATTCGGCGCTTGTTGGCCTTCCTATTATGTTGTCAAATGTGGTGTGTCTCTATAGAAAAGCTAGACACACATAACAATGGCA
>NC_051409.1:14770632-14770696 GCF_015228065.2 Penaeus monodon | reverse complement strand
GATAAAGAAAGAAAGAAAAATAAATACACATATACCTTTCAGCACAAGAGATAGTCTCGCCAGT
>NC_051409.1:14770378-14770585 GCF_015228065.2 Penaeus monodon | reverse complement strand
GTTCCAGTTTTATCAGACACAAAGAAGCAGAAGAATAGTCAGGTACCCATACCCCCCTCCCCCCCTACCTCCCACCAAGCCCCTCATTTAACCCCCCATATTCGGTGCCTGATCAAGCGCCTTCAACAAGCACCCTTCGCCGTCCCTGATTGGCCCCTGAGAGGATTAGCTGACGAGGCAAGTGGGGCGAGGTTATACCCTTGGTTC
>NC_051409.1:14769960-14770033 GCF_015228065.2 Penaeus monodon | reverse complement strand
GCGTGTTTAAAGCTGAAAATGTCTGGACCAACACATATGCAAATTAGGGTGCACTTCTACGCAAGGTACTGGT
>NC_051409.1:14769619-14769883 GCF_015228065.2 Penaeus monodon | reverse complement strand
CCCTGCGAGCATCTCATGTCTGTTGTCGACCTTGCTTGAAAATTGAGAAAATTGAATAAATGACTAAACAATTGTCAGAGTGCAAAAGCGATCTGCAAATCACATAATCCGTATCAACGTTATCGTCACAAATTGCATTAACTATCGATAAGGGTATAAGACAAAAAAAAAATAATAATAAATTAAATAATGAAAAACGTGTATACGTTACATTAGCATATATAAGCATTTCTAAGCGTGGTGACAAGAAGGCTAGAGTGAACC
>NC_051409.1:14769395-14769582 GCF_015228065.2 Penaeus monodon | reverse complement strand
TTGTAAAAGTCTACCCATCTCTATAACACACGTCCCTGTGTGTATTTATCACTTAAGGTGTACACCTACCCAAACACGCACTTTTCCATGCATAATTAAGTACGTGCGTATGTCCATGCGTGTGTGTAAACAAATCATGATTCTTTCATTTATACCTTGGCTGGACAGACATTATTACCCCCTCTCC
>NC_051409.1:14768730-14769343 GCF_015228065.2 Penaeus monodon | reverse complement strand
CCTGCTCACTGTGGCCTGTTCGTGCCCAAGATACCTTGAGGAGATAATTAAGATAGAAAAAAAGAGTTGTCTAATGTTTCACTGTGGAATGTTGAATCCAGCCCCCTTTCAGTTCTCCTGTTTAATAAATCAAACCTGTGGATCTATTTAACACGCACGCACACACGGAGGAGACAAAACAATAGGACTCGAGTAAAGGTACAATTTCCTCACACAATCTCCTTCATATATATTAAAAATATCCCGTTTTTTTTCTTAAATCCGGTGTAACTCAATCACTAATTTAGTTAGGATACCATAATACACCCCCACACTCATTTTATCATCAACATCATCATTTTCATTACTTCTTAATTCTACCTTTTCCCATATTAAAAATATAAAGCAATACAAATATGAATTTTAGCAAAATATAATAATAAACACCAATCCTTGACCTGAGCATTGACTTACCTTCATGTGTGTCAATGTAACTTTTTCCTGAAAAGAGATGAAAAAAAGTATTAATATTTTTAATACGATTAAAATAATTTCTTCCAAACAAAATCAAGAAAAACATAACGCAAATATAGAGTAAATATATATACAAAAATCTATCATAATTGCTGTTGCA
>NC_051409.1:14768488-14768675 GCF_015228065.2 Penaeus monodon | reverse complement strand
TATATGACATGCCTTTCGCTACGTTGCACACAGAGACTGCAATGGAATAATAGCAATAACCTGCAATGATGAATCAGGCAGTGGTGGAGAGAGGATACGATGAGAAATGAGGCGAGATAGTGGAGAAGAAAAAGGTAGGGTGGGAGACAATACAAGCACGCCATCATCATCAACAACATATAAAGAT
>NC_051409.1:14767736-14768251 GCF_015228065.2 Penaeus monodon | reverse complement strand
CCACACGAGTCCCTTCCCCCCGACCGTGGGATCGAGCACCTCCGGGGTAAACATCTCACGAGCCTCTTAATTCCAGAAACAACAGACCGGACCCGACATTCCGATGCGGACCCGCGGACTGCACACAGCCGGACTGCAGGCTGTGCAGTCCGCGCAGGCTGGGGGCGAGGCGGCTGTTCCGGTTGGTTGTTCTTTGGGTTACTGCTGTTCACGTTGGTGTATATCTCGTGGTTTTTGCGTCTTCTATACTTATTTACTTTACAATGATGGTTTGATATCATCTTCACTTTCGTATCACTAGTATCACTATTTTAATTTTTTGCTTCCATCAGCCTTTTTAACGAAGATAAAATGAGACAATGGCAGATTAAAACCAACAGCCTACACTGGATATTGCAACACATAACAATATATCCAGCCGCCATGCAACAGGTTAAATAGAATTTCACTGTATTAGCTCAGTGTAACTTAGGTTAAGACAAAGTAATTTCGGCTGTCTTGGGTTAGGCCGAAAC
>NC_051409.1:14767398-14767524 GCF_015228065.2 Penaeus monodon | reverse complement strand
GTGAGCACAGGCGTCGCGGCAGGAGGCACAGCAGCCGTTCATTCAACAAGCGGGTTTGGGAACGCCATGGCAAAGTGGCATACGGTTTCAGGAAATAAATAAATCAAGATAAAGAGATATCGTGTT
>NC_051409.1:14766866-14767086 GCF_015228065.2 Penaeus monodon | reverse complement strand
AACCCAAAACAAAATAAACCCATACAAAATTCCCCGCCTACGGCCCCCGCCCCCCGAAATAGCCCTGGTCGGCCCGCCTCCCCCCCCCGGGTTTATACCCCTGCATCCCCCAACCGGGGCGTCACCCCAGCCCTGGGGAGACGTGGTTTTATTTCTGCGTCCCCTCATATCTCTCTTTTCTTTTTGCATTCGGGTTTTACTTGTCTACTTTTCCCTTTAT
>NC_051409.1:14766127-14766297 GCF_015228065.2 Penaeus monodon | reverse complement strand
ATATCATCAATCTTTTTTATGAAAAAAATAAATGTCCATATCACGCGCTTCGATAAAAGCGACGATAAAGATAATAATAACAACAAATATGGTTTGCCTTAAGAAAAAAAAATAATAATAATAAATAAAAGCATTGCACATTTCCGGGATTCACGATATATAAGTCTCGA
>NC_051409.1:14765795-14765875 GCF_015228065.2 Penaeus monodon | reverse complement strand
CTCCTCCTTCTCTCCCTTTTTTTCTTTTTTCCCCCAAACGGTTTTTTTTTTTCCCTTCCCTTCGTTAATTCATCCCCCTC
>NC_051409.1:14765502-14765616 GCF_015228065.2 Penaeus monodon | reverse complement strand
CCAGAGGGGAAAATTTTTAAAAATATGATCGGACGCAGAAAATCAAAAAATCAAAGAATGTAGTCAGTATTCGAAAAGAAAACAAACAAAGTGTCTAAAAACTGAATAATATGG
>NC_051409.1:14765288-14765452 GCF_015228065.2 Penaeus monodon | reverse complement strand
GCTGTTGCCTTTAGCCTATCTTTAGTGACCTTTCTTGGAATCATCTTCTCTTTCTATCTCTATTTCTCTCTTTCTTCTTTCCATTACCTCTTTGTTGTTTTCGTTCTTCATCATCATCGCATTTCTTTTCCTCTTCCTTCAACTTTTCCATCCCTCTTACCCAC
>NC_051409.1:14764053-14764384 GCF_015228065.2 Penaeus monodon | reverse complement strand
GACGCGGCTACGTAACGTATCTTCCCCCCCCCTTCTCCCCTCTTTCCTTGTGTAAGCCCTCCTCTTCGGGTTTTTTACTTGTTTCTTTTGCTCCAGGGAGGATATCTTCTCTTATCTTCTCTTGTCTGGTAGTTATTTGGTACTTATCTGATGAGTATTAAGTCTTCTGGATGATGAGATGGTCTTAGAAATGAGTTCGTAATAGTGTATTTTTTATTTCGTTTTGTCTGTATATTTTTCTTTACCGCTCTGTCTCCCTTTCTTTTGCTGTACGTATACATAAGCGGTCTTGCATACATTCTTATTTCAGATAACAGGATGGTACATCATG
>NC_051409.1:14762303-14764027 GCF_015228065.2 Penaeus monodon | reverse complement strand
TACACATACTTATTTCCATTGTGAGAAGCTCATTCCACACTTTGGTGATGGCAGGGATGTTTTTTTGAGAAATGAAGGGTGCTAATACTTACGAGTGAAACCATAATAAAATTATAATAATGTATAATAGAACTTTAGAGCACCCGCGTCATTCTTAATCTTAATCGAAGACTACTATATTTTGTATAATAATCGAATCTGTGGATCCGGTGCAGGAAGCCTAACTGTAGAATAGTGTTCTATACACGCCAGAGAGCCCCGAGAACAACTAGGCGTCTCCGGCTTGAGGGGGAAGGTCGCCCAGGGTCGAGCCGACGCCAAGCACGTCGGCGGGATCGGGCAAAGGATAAGACCGGGTTATCGCAATGACGCCTTATGTGGGTCATCGCGCACGGAAGAGCCCCTCAACAAACTGTGTTCTTGTGAAGAAGCAAAAGGGGATACGTTGCCCAAAAGTAAATTTATTGAAAATAAATGCCAACCAATATTTTAAAAGAATGACTACTGTAGCTGTTATCAGAAAGAACGGACAATCATCTTTCTTTGGATTAGTTGAAGTTGATGGTCTTCGCTTGATCTCCATTAAAGCTCACTGGCAGATCCGATGGTTGGCTGATGGTGGCCATCAGGCTGCACGGCCGCCGCTCGGCACCGTCGCATGGCACGATTGTTTACGCCAATCACAACTGACTTACAGTAGCTGATGCTGCTACTGATATGCTACCATTATAGAATGTATATATTTCCTAAAAACATATAAGCACCATTTCCCCTCTCTGCAGCGTAAGTTCACTGGTCCGGGAAAGCCTCTTCCTGCGGCACCAGTCTGGTCCCAAGCTCGCCAGACGAGTGTGGGTCAAGAACATGACTTTGCGATATGCCACAAGTTACAATCATACTTACCATAATAGCCACCAACCAACTATATACAGCCTATTAGTAAAGAAAAATACAGAGAACATTTCTTCCAAGACCCATTTATTAATTAATCCACTCCCCTGAGAAAAAGATTAAAATATACACGAAATTTAGATTCAGCCACTGTTGGGCGGAGGTCAAGCACCAACCATATGTCTGGCTACCAGGCGTTCGAGGATACTTAACAAGACTGGATTTTGAACGATATGAGGCAGTAATACATAAACACAGGAGCGGCACCGGTCCTAAATAACTTTTGAAAAATCACACAGCGCGTAGAAAGTAAATAATTGCTATTTTCAAGAACGGAAAAATAAAGATACAAAATAGAATTCCCTCCATAGTCAGTCAACTAAACCCGAGTGCAGGAATCTTAAGCTCCGTGACCAACAGGCTAACCCCAGCAGACTGCCTCCAGTGCGACTGAAGTACAGGGAGCCTTTCATGACTTTGTTTACTGTCAAACGTGTAAGCAAGGGGAGTTATCATTTCCTGCGGGCAGTGGGTAAGGCAGCCATCGAGGCGAAGTGTAAAGTGACGCAGTAGAAGCAACACTCAGGAAAGCAGATATTTGAGGAGTCCATTACTTATGTGGTTGACTTGGGCTTAAAAGGGTTACTTTTACTCCGAGATTCGATTTTATTTTCTGGGATGTATATTGCAGTTGTTGCAACTCTTAGTCTGCCGTCGTCTTTCTAAGTAAAGTCTGGATAACTTTTTTTTCTAAAGAGATGAAAGGCTAGAGAAAGTAGGGGTCAGTCAAGGCATTCGAACAGTTAAGTAAAGGTGAAAAGGATCTATTGCAA
>NC_051409.1:14761927-14762169 GCF_015228065.2 Penaeus monodon | reverse complement strand
AGCAAACAAATCCGCGAATCCAAATCAAAAGAGAAATAAAAACAACACAATACTAACGCGAACGCAATCACGGTCCTCCTAAGTACTCTGGAGAGAGTAAACATGTTCCTCAGCTGACGATACCAATTATGTAATTAGAGTACATGCTCATCGTTTGCCTTAAAGTACATAGCGTGATTTAGATGTTGAGTGCTATTTAAGAAAATGGGGCAAGTGGCATTAATATTCTGTATATTTAATAG
>NC_051409.1:14761051-14761401 GCF_015228065.2 Penaeus monodon | reverse complement strand
GAGAATTCGATCGAAAAAAAAAAACGGAAATCAACAAGAAACAAATCCCTTTAAATAGAATTAAATCCCTCATCGAACGCACCTTCCCCCCCCCTCCTTCCTCCAGGCACCTCCACCCACCCCCCTCCAGGCACCTCCCCCTCTCCAGGCTCCCCCAGTCGCTAATCCCGAACTAATCTCCTCCAGGGAACAAAGCGCCAGGACTCTCAACAGGTGTCAGATAGTAATCTCACACCGGATTTAAGAAAAAGCCTAAGGCCTATAACCTCGGCTCCCTCCCCCCCCCTCATCTACACGGGGTGGGGGGGGGGGTGGAAGCTGGCTTTAATTGGCTTTTAATTTCTTATATA
>NC_051409.1:14760895-14761016 GCF_015228065.2 Penaeus monodon | reverse complement strand
GGATTGGATGCCTAAGCGTTTTGGCGATTTTATAGGAATCGTTATAATGATTGTGCACATTATGGTAACTTATTCTATAATTTATATTGTCTATTCTTTATTCTCAAATCAACCACGTCTT
>NC_051409.1:14760041-14760318 GCF_015228065.2 Penaeus monodon | reverse complement strand
CACCAGTTTATATCACCTGAAATAAAATCCGTTGTCCCTGAAATGAAATTAGAATAATCCAAACGATCTCAGACTTTCACCTTTCCTCCCCCAACCCCCTACCCCCCCATATCCCAACTACCTTCACTCACTCACAGAACAATAGTCCGACTCTGCTAATAAATATTCGCGTAATCTCACTATCGCAAAATACAAGGCAAGGGTCCGCCAGCCTTCCCCCCCCCCGTCTTCCTAGGCCCTCCCTCTGTCCTTCAACGCACTCTGAGGATTCTTATCG
>NC_051409.1:14759523-14759773 GCF_015228065.2 Penaeus monodon | reverse complement strand
AAATAAAAAACTAAAAAAAGAAATTTTTTTAGAATAAATTTTTAAAAAATAAAGGAAAAAAAAAGATTGAAAAAAAAGGCTTTAAAAAAAAAAAGAAAAATACAATTAATTTTGGAATAAAGGGGTTTAAAAAAAAAAGGGAAAAAAAAACTTTAATTAAAAAGATAACACACACAAAAGCGCATAAAAAAGTGGTGAGCAAAAAAGAAAACTTTATTATTAAGACGGGAAAAAAAAGGGTGGGAGCAAA
>NC_051409.1:14758761-14758992 GCF_015228065.2 Penaeus monodon | reverse complement strand
GGTCCCCGACAGGCAACAGATAGAGGCAGAGGGGAATAAAGAGGCAATAGAATGACAACATAAAAAGAACGATAGGCAGAGATAAGAACGACGGGACAAGAAACGAGAGAAGGAAAAAGAGTAGAGGGGCCATTTAAAAATATAAATTAAATCTACGACAGTGGATTTTGATGATGGTGAGTGAGAGTGTATGTGGGGGTTGCGAAAATCAAAAACCTTTAAAAAACCCTT
>NC_051409.1:14758251-14758498 GCF_015228065.2 Penaeus monodon | reverse complement strand
CAATGAAAGGCCGCGAGCGAGCCGCCGGCCGAGGAGGCGACGAGTGAGTCACAGCGAAGCCCGCACTCACCTCAGGCACAGCGGCGCAACGAGGCGAAGAGAGGAGTTAAATGGGGGATTTTTTAAAAAACGTAGAAAACCCACTTCGGGTTAAGGGGTTAGGGGGGGCTGGGGTTTTGTCTTGCTTTCATTTCTGACTCTTTTCTTTTTGCTTGTTATTCGGTTCATTGCTTTTGTGTTATTGGTG
>NC_051409.1:14758127-14758202 GCF_015228065.2 Penaeus monodon | reverse complement strand
TTCATTAGAAGCAGCATATTATAAAATAATACACCCTTTTATGAATTCAAAATATTTACAACTCTTAACTTTTTC
>NC_051409.1:14757160-14757838 GCF_015228065.2 Penaeus monodon | reverse complement strand
TTCCACCCCCGACCGAATCGCGCGGCCAAAGGACATCTAATTGCTGGCACATGGCTTCAGCGCAAACGTTAAACAGCGGATTTCGTCTCTAATTCCGCAGATCTTCACAACAAGCAACGAGTCAATCCTGGGAGAAGGTCGGGGGACTTGCCAGCGAGCCTCACACGTGCTTGTCTAAGGTGGGGGTGAGTCACTACATTGCTAAGGTAGTGTGTGGGGGATGAGAGGAGGGATTGGGGAAGGGGAGAGGAATTTGGGAGGGGTTGGAGGGGAAGGGGAGAAGATGAGGAGAGGGGGTTGGAAGGGCAGCGGGGAGAAAGAGGGAGAAGTAGAAAGGTAGGAGACTGGGAAAAGACGGAAGGGGAGGGAAGGAAGAGAGAAGGAGAGGGATGTGGTGGGAGATGAGGAGAAAGGGGGAAGAAAAGGGGAAAAGATAAGGAAGAAAGTGAAAGTGAAAGCGCAAGAAAGTTACCTTTTACCTGTCTTCACATATTACAGTGGTATAATTTAAATACTAAGACCAAAATTCTGTATGTATTCTGATCTACCGTATGTTTAGGTATTCATGCATCTGTCTATCATACTGCCTCCCTGCGCACTTATCTAATGAATTATCACTCGTGTTTATTGCACGTATAAAGAATATAAATTGGTCGAAAGTAGTGTTTGGTTATAAAT
>NC_051409.1:14756898-14757056 GCF_015228065.2 Penaeus monodon | reverse complement strand
CGATTTATTATTAAAAGAAGCGATTTTATAACCAATTTCGATGTGGCGAATTAAGTCATCGAATTAATGCAAAACATAAATTATTTCATTTGATATATATGTGAAGGAATAGTGTATCCTCTCTTGAACACGAAATTAACACACACACACAGACACTG
>NC_051409.1:14756419-14756641 GCF_015228065.2 Penaeus monodon | reverse complement strand
CATTCACCATTCTCCCTTTTTCTCCCTTTTACCTGGATTATTCGGGCTTCTCCCCGGCACATAAACGTCAGTGGCGTCTCTCATCGCCGGGCGTGGCTTCGTTACCTGCCTCCGCCCACACCCGAGTACATGCCCTGCTTTGGGGCCCACGCCCGTCACCCCATCCTCATCTCTCTTGCCCCCCCCCCTTATCGTTCTTTTATAAATCTTAAGATTAACTAT
>NC_051409.1:14754416-14755169 GCF_015228065.2 Penaeus monodon | reverse complement strand
TTGCGAGCTGTCTTGCAGAGAGAACAATCGTTGCATTGCAAGCCAAGAGTAGCAACAATCGCCCGGCCGAACCTCCGGCGGCGATCCAATTAAAAGTGTTCTTGACACACGATCAACAAAACGTCAATCCAAAAGTAATGTGTTAAAATGCTCGCTACTGAATGTTTACAAACATGCCAATACATCATATACAATAAGTTCTACAAAAGTGATGGGGTTGTTTGATCCTTCCGGCCGAGGGAGAACGCCTTTTTGCGCTGGCGTTATTCAAGTGTTCTTTGTTATTGGCTCCTGAAAAGGTTTTTGTTCTCGTAATGGACTTGTTGCTCGTAATTTTCTTTCTAGTCTGATGAACACAAAGAGATTATGAAGACAGAGAAGAAATAGTGGGTCTCAAAGTCACCGGGTCTTGTTGCTCTAATTGGACAATACTTCTTAAAAAAAAGGCAACTAAAAGATGCATAGAAATCTACCACGTCCTGTAAAACAAGCGCTCTGTCCTGACCAACAACCACACGCGCAACCTAATCTGCCAAACTCTCAAATAACAACTTCCCCCGCGATTAACTACCAGTCAGCCAAGATCCGGGAACCATAATTCAACCATGCTCCTATTATTCAAGAAGATGCCACTCAGCAAAAGTAATTCCGACAGCTGGCTTTGTAAATAACACCAATCACAGCTGGTTTTGTCCCGCGGTGCGCACGTACCGCACATACTTGTTCCTCATTACCACCTGCAGTGATAGAGTG
>NC_051409.1:14753959-14754146 GCF_015228065.2 Penaeus monodon | reverse complement strand
GTATTAACAGTTGATACAAGGTGAGAGAGACGACGGGGGGTGGGGGAGGTTGGGGGGTAGGGGCAGCTGATGGCCTGATAAGACAAGGTTAATTCTTAGACGTGGCGTTTTTTTCGTCTGCTCTTGGCTACTAGAAGGTCAGTCTGTTTGGGCGGCCGCTGAGAAGAACAAGATGAGGAAGAAAACT
>NC_051409.1:14752858-14753815 GCF_015228065.2 Penaeus monodon | reverse complement strand
GTAAGCAGATCCCATATATCACTACGAACTAATTTTCTATACAAATGCATTTAAACGATTAAGCATAGCATCGGCAGACAAGAGATAAGACAGTTATCCCTCGATTCGTCTCCATTCATACATTTCCATTCAAGCAAGACGTCCCCTCATTCCACTAAAGAATGTATGAATCAAAGAATAAACAAACGAAAAGATAAATAAATATGAATAAACTATTGGAAAAGTCAGTAAACATAGGGAGAACCGAACTAATAAGAAGGCGAATACATGAGCAAGAATAATACCGAAATAAACTCATTACGAACGCAAGCGACAGGTGCCAAGAGCTGCCATGTTTCATCCGCTCACAGGTATGCTCAGTGCCAGGTAATTAGCTAGGCCTATACACCTTTCGGGGCCCCCAAGGGGTATAAAAATAATGCAGAAAAAAAACGGACGAGGGCGCGAAAACCCGTGGCCTCATTATCGGCGTATACAGCATTCTTTTTTTAAACAAATATTGAAGCCATGGTGGTTTCGACGGGGAGAAAAGCATCTAGTTATATAAACAATTTGTACGTTCAGTAGGCACAAGGGCCGTAGCCTGCGTAGAATCTTATCTTTTTTATATATATACGCAGCCTTTATGCCCGCGACGACACGGTGCTTATAATCATATTTTCGCGCCATAGTGTTTGAATTTACCCGCCAAAATGAAGATGGGGGCGGAGGAAGGAGTTTCGTAAACAAAAGACTATCGGCGAGTCAATTAGCGACCTCAATCTGATTACAACGAGAGGCTAGGGATGTCGATTTATAACCCCTTAATTAACTCCATCCTGATTTATCTCTGTTTTTGTTTATTTCTGCAGCATGAATTCGCGAAGAAATCCCCTTGGCAAGTTGATGCTGCAGGTGAGAAGGTGGCATGAACCGTGAGCAAGGAGAGGGTTGGCGAGGTGGGCGGGGTTTAAGGCT
>NC_051409.1:14752558-14752812 GCF_015228065.2 Penaeus monodon | reverse complement strand
GAGTGCTGAATGGGAGTAATTTAGAAGTAATACGTGACGCGCTCCACATGTGACGCGCAGTACTGTCATCCGGATGGAGTAAGGTCTAATAAAGGTCTGTTAGAAAGGTCTTCAACTGCGCCAAACTGTCAACGGACTCATTTTCAGAGGTGAACATGTGGCGCTAAACGAAGAGTAACAAAAGAAACAAAACAAAAAGCTTAAAAAGAAAAATTTTCACTAACATTTAAATAACAATAACACAAACAACACCA
>NC_051409.1:14751649-14752149 GCF_015228065.2 Penaeus monodon | reverse complement strand
ACAGATAGATAGGCAGTTAGTAGGGATATAGACAGATAGGTTTAATGACCAAGACAGACAGAGAAAGAGCAAGACGCAGACGGCAAGACGCCAGCGAGGACGTCAGCCACAGGCAGAGCAGCCCCAGCCGACGGCAGGCAGACAGACAGCCGGGGGATCACCCAAGGCACGACCACCGCAGCCACCGTGCAGCCAGCCCGAAGCGCCCGAGAGCCAGCCCAGGCCACCCGAGAGCACCGGAGCCCAGCCGAGAAGCCGCGGAGCCACCCAGAGGCCAGCGAGAGCCAACCCGAGAGCCAGCCCGAGAACCCAGCCCGAGAGCCCAGCCCGAGAGCCGGCGCGAGGCCCCTGGGGTCGCGCACGCCTCGCCGCCCAAGCCACCTGTGTTAACATGCTTGAGATGGGCGCACCGCCGTCTGTCGCGCCGCCCTCGGTAAACAAGACGCCGGCCTCTCACGGGTAACTGTCTCAAGACGGGCGCGCGGCGTCTTCCCCGCCCG
>NC_051409.1:14750450-14750521 GCF_015228065.2 Penaeus monodon | reverse complement strand
TAGGTACACGATGGGAGTAAGAAGCAGGAAAACAGAAAAAAAAACGAAGAGACCAATGGCCCGCTACCATC
>NC_051409.1:14750071-14750378 GCF_015228065.2 Penaeus monodon | reverse complement strand
AACTGCATCTCCGCCCATAATCATTGTTGCTGAGCCGTCGCGCCTATGAATTATGGTGCCAGTCTTAAATGTTACAAGTATACACGCCCATATAAGGCCAACCTTTATAAGGCGGGACTGCATTTTCAACTTCTATGTCTCGCGGGGCCTCCTTGTGTGTGCACTTGGGTATCGATCACACTCACCTACACGTGTGCGGCTGTTCGGCATTGGAGACAAATGCGGGGGGGGGGGGGGGCGCTCACTGGGTCGCGGCGCTGTTCGAGGCGGGCGCCGGGGACGAGAGAGCCTTGGGGTGGGCGGCAGG
>NC_051409.1:14749161-14749335 GCF_015228065.2 Penaeus monodon | reverse complement strand
AGGCTCTCTCACAGAGGGAGAGGGAGAAGTGGTCTAAGCTAAGCATCTTTTTCCTTCGCTCGAACCGGTATCTTCGCCTAGCAACTCGCCTAGAATCCCGTCTGCGTAAATTCGATGTTTTTTACCCTCGTGTTCGTCTCCCTCTTCTCTTTCACCATTTCCATTTCATCAATC
>NC_051409.1:14748590-14748923 GCF_015228065.2 Penaeus monodon | reverse complement strand
ACGTGGTGGGCGGCCCCTCTCAGACCCGCCCACAAGCACACAGCCCGTGAAGTGCGGCCCACCCAGACCATCCGCCCGCAAGACCGATCGTCCCTTCGCTCGTTGCGTGCGGGATCTGACTCCTCGCTACGCCCTCAAGACAGATACGGACCTAACTGGCCGCCCACCTCCCTTCCCCCACTCAACCCCCAACTCCCCGTCATACCCGCACACCCTCTCCACCCCCAGCAGCCTACCCCACGCTTCGTCCCCAACTCATACCTACATCCACGCTCTCCACATACCTGTATCCCCACACTCCACCCACACCCGCCCTCTTCACATCTCCACCAC
>NC_051409.1:14748285-14748526 GCF_015228065.2 Penaeus monodon | reverse complement strand
ACACCTCCACCTACTTCCTGAGGGCGTCTATCTGGCGAGGGTGGGGGGGCTTGTGGCTTCTCGGACTCTCGCTCCCCCCCACCAGGAGGGACGCGCCACGCCCTGGCTCCTCCCCGCCGGGTCCTAATGACTCGAGTCCTGCCAACGGCCCCGGTAACGCTCGGCGACGCGGGACCAGGAGGCGATCGGCAGGGGTTCGGATAGGAGACACAGATAGAAAATAGGATGGGGAGGAAGATTG
>NC_051409.1:14748110-14748181 GCF_015228065.2 Penaeus monodon | reverse complement strand
ATGAGTGAGGAGAGGAGAGATGAGGAGAGGAGAGGAGGAGAGAGGACGTGAGGAGTGAGGGGAGGGGAAGA
>NC_051409.1:14747883-14747968 GCF_015228065.2 Penaeus monodon | reverse complement strand
TTAGAGAGTGAGATGAACTAAACTAAATTAAGAGAGAAAGAGAAAAAAAAAATCACCAAATATTTTACCAGACGTCAGACAAAGG
>NC_051409.1:14747755-14747839 GCF_015228065.2 Penaeus monodon | reverse complement strand
TCATCAGCACCACTTGTAATAAATATAACTCCATGATAATGTGACAGCTATACTCCAAAGAAAATAAAGAAAATATGAAGAACG
>NC_051409.1:14747477-14747725 GCF_015228065.2 Penaeus monodon | reverse complement strand
CATTGCCATTAATATTAGCAAAATAAATCACAAGGAAACCAAAACAGAAATTATTTATTACGATGACCTGCATTTTACGTAAGTCGTAGTTCAGTTGCAAAGGAAAACAGAAAGTTTCGACGGACCGAGAATAAAAAATGCAACAAATTACTATGCAGGCCTAATTACATCGTCCGAAAAATATAAGAAATAAATAACGTCACTTATGCATGAATTAATGGGTAAATATGGTATACAGAGGATGAACT
>NC_051409.1:14746408-14747042 GCF_015228065.2 Penaeus monodon | reverse complement strand
CCAATCACACGCACAATAGCACTAACTTGCCACAGCTTCTAACAATAGACGATCAGTCAAAATCCCCCCCCCCCCCCCCTTCACGACCTTCTCTAGGCTGGGGAAGGGGGTAGTAGGTGAAGAGGGTGGGAGGGATAGAGGTAGGGAGAGGTAAGGGAGGGGTAGGGGTGAAGGTGTAGGAGTTGGGGTAGGGGTGAAGGTGTAGGAGTTGGGGTAGGGGTGAAGGTAAGGGTAGGGGTGTGGGGTAAGGAGAGGGGAGAGAGGAGGCAAGGGAAGTGGGGGAATGAGGGAGAAGGGTGGAGGAGAATGCGGAGGGGGAGGAAGGAGGAAAGGTGGAGGAGGGTGATGGAGGCAAGGGTAGGGAGAAAGGAAGCAGGGGAGGTGGGTAAAGTGAAGAGGTAAAAAGGCTGAAGAAGGGGGGGGTGGCAAAAGAGAATGAAGACGTCATGGGGAGGATGACTGATGACTCCATTCTATCACCCTAAAACACCCTTAAACAATACACTTTACAGCAGAATTTTTTTTGCTCAATTTCATGCTCATTAAAATACTCGACTTTCTGCTGACTACAGGTCTGTTAACAGGGGGGGGGGATAATGGAGGGGGAGGGGGATGTAGGGCAGAGTGGGGGTAG
>NC_051409.1:14746025-14746318 GCF_015228065.2 Penaeus monodon | reverse complement strand
GGGGTAGGGGTGTAGAGAGGTGGGGTGGGACGAAAAGGGAGGAAGGGGAAGAAGAGACGAAGGCAGGAAATAGAGGACACAGGAGGGGAAGGGGAGAGGGCACGAAAATGTTGAAATATAAGGGCAAGGGGAGAGGAAAATGGAAATGAGATGAGGGAAAAGAACAGAACCAAAAATAAACAAATGAACAAGTAGTGAATCTGTGATGAATTGCAATGAGCGTTTCGTTTCTTTGATGATTAAATGTCTTAGATTGCGAACACTTAGGAAGCAGTCTGTTGTAATTCATTCAA
>NC_051409.1:14745556-14745837 GCF_015228065.2 Penaeus monodon | reverse complement strand
TTTTTTAAAGTGCGAGCTTGCGTTCGCGCTTGCATATGGGCATACACGTGCATGTGTCTGTACGCCTGAACACCATTAAAAAATCATTTTGAAAAATATGATAAATCATTCACAAAACCTCTTTTTACAATCACACAAGGAACATCCAGTCACTCTGCGCCCAAGCAAACACAACTCTCTTTCACTTTATCTCCATTTTTCTCGTATAAATTCGACACACTTCACACTTAGCACACTAACACTTTTCCTCGAAGGGTAAGTGTTAATATCCTGGACGCATT
>NC_051409.1:14744934-14745521 GCF_015228065.2 Penaeus monodon | reverse complement strand
GGTCAAAAGGCGCGCACATCAAAGGCATAATATTTTTTGAAAGAAGTTACGTACAAAATTCATATAAAAGTGGAGGATAATACATCATAAGTGTGAAAATTATGTTTGTCTAGCAACGAGTAAAATACGGTTTACTGATAAGCCTTATCTCGGCTTTCATAAAAATGAACTTTAACCTTTTTTACTATTATCATATATCAATTTTACAAGTTTCTATAATATTTGTTCATTCAGTACACACACAAAATTGCTAGATTATTTCCTTGCAAAGTGATCTTTTTGTTCAGCTTTACCCACTGAACAAATAAAACAATGATATATTTCCTTCCCTTTTTAAACGTAAAATAATTATATATTTTCTTCCTTTTTAAATGTATCTTCTTGCACTAAACGGCACAAACGAAGAAAATCGAAAAATGCGATTTTCTTCCGTCGTAAACTTCAAAAAAAATCAACTAAATTACTGCATATTTACGTAACATTTATCAAAGGCTTTTTCTCGTGTGTCTAACGTGCAGGCGAGGGCTGAGTCACGCCGCTTCGCCTCGTTAGACGTCCCGGGGAAAGGGATCAGGTCTCGCCGATGC
>NC_051409.1:14743425-14743561 GCF_015228065.2 Penaeus monodon | reverse complement strand
TCACGTCCCTCCTCTCCCTCTTCCAGCCCTTCTTCTCCTCTCTCTTTCTCCTGAAAAGTGAAGCCTCACGGAGAAGCGATTTCCTCCTCTCTGTGTGTTCCTTCTTCATAGGGAAATGAGAGATAATGAGGATAAT
>NC_051409.1:14742621-14742722 GCF_015228065.2 Penaeus monodon | reverse complement strand
ACAAGAAAATCAAACAAAAACCTTCGGAAGTGAGAGACATAAAGAAAAGCAAAACATAAAAAGATAAGGAAGAGGGGGGGGGTGAGAGAAGTAGCTGCACG
>NC_051409.1:14741167-14741716 GCF_015228065.2 Penaeus monodon | reverse complement strand
GGCAATCCATCCATCCAGCGGCCTCTCAACACAGCGTTTATTGCAAGGCTTATCAAGACGGAGGCAGCGGGGACGGCTTCATCAGGGGGACGCTCTCTCCCTCGCGCCAGCGTTATCGCGACAATTGCGCTTGTCTCTTTTAATGTCTTTATTCTTAGTATTGTTTGCATGTAGTGTCTTTTTTTCTCCTTCTTTTGATATGGTTCATACAATCATGAGGAAAGTTATTGTGAAAATAATAATAGTGATGGAGACGGTTGGAAAAAAAAAATCAGTTTCATCTCCCATTCCACTGTTTTTTCTTCTTTCTTCCCTTTTTTGGGGGCTGACAGAATGAGCAATTACCAGGGAATTAAGAAATAACAAAAGGCTTGGAGCGATATCTGGAGAACAGACACACTTGTTCTACTTATACAAGTTGGTCCAGCTGGTCTAAGCCTTTGATAACATGAACAGTACATACTGATTCAGGAAATGAACAACTGAGGATTGACTGCTAATGAAAGTGTATATCTCATCAGCAAGATACAAAATAGTAATTCCATATGA
>NC_051409.1:14740789-14740997 GCF_015228065.2 Penaeus monodon | reverse complement strand
GAGCCAATTCCACACAGCTAAAGCAGCGATACTAAGCATAGCGATACAACAACCACGCGAGAACAAAAGCCTCGCCTCCATCGCCAACTGCTCTTCCCGAAAATCCTTCAGCAGCCTCTCGGATCGGGTCTGGGATTTGGTTTTCAGCTTCTATATGTTTCTCCATCTGACAGTCTGTGTAAAATTAGTATTTGCAATGATAATGCCA
>NC_051409.1:14739347-14739612 GCF_015228065.2 Penaeus monodon | reverse complement strand
AGAGTCCGAGCCACCGAGGCGCAGGGGCGGCCCGGGCGCTGACGCCTCGTCCCGCGAGTGACAGATGAAAGCGCTGTCGCCGCCTCGGGGCCAAAAGGGTCTGGCGCCATTAATATTCCCGCGTCAACGATGACGGAGCGACGGACCGCATGCCACGGCGACGCACGCACTCACACACATACGCGTACGAATGTACAAATATGTGCACGGCAGTACGTACTAGATACAGTTTCACGACCTAACACACAGACATAGAGACAGGCAG
>NC_051409.1:14738902-14739144 GCF_015228065.2 Penaeus monodon | reverse complement strand
TACGCTTTATCTAAAGGGAACACAACCTATTTCACTGTAACTGTGTCACTCTGTACATGCGCTCACTATCTCTCGTCTCAGTCATTATCACAATCATCGTATTTATTTCCAAGCTGTTTACTCCTCTTCATCGCATTAATTTTATTCATGATGATCCTTCTAATTGAATCTGTCATAATTAATGGCTCAAGACAATCCACTGTGACCTTGTGCCGCCAACGCCTTACAAGGTCACGACACGA
>NC_051409.1:14737762-14738089 GCF_015228065.2 Penaeus monodon | reverse complement strand
TTCCTGCGATACTCTGCGTTGAATCCAAGAATTTTAAAAGTCTTCCAGTCAAAAAACAAGCAAGTAAATAAACAAATAAAATGAAACTCGCTCCTGGCAAGCGCTTGAATACAATTGAATACAATCGCTAATTAGCAACACTTTCTTGCTCGGCCCTTTGTCAACAGCGCTACAAATATCAGTAATGTTGCAGCGCTTGATAAGGTGCGGAGCATATCGCTGATGTTGCGTTGTTAGCAGTCTTGTAGGTGCAACTTGCAATATTGATGGGCCGTGCACCGAGTGCGTAGTCCTTGCTTGTTAATGAATGGTCAGAGGATTTGGTCT
>NC_051409.1:14737266-14737357 GCF_015228065.2 Penaeus monodon | reverse complement strand
CTTCACGACTGCACATGTTTGTCTATCATTTTCTGTTTGAAAAAATGATCTCGCTTACATATCTCCTTTACTGTCTTATAATAAATCAAAC
>NC_051409.1:14736769-14737112 GCF_015228065.2 Penaeus monodon | reverse complement strand
TCATGCTCCTCAGCCCCCTCATTATCACTTGCCAGAACACCATATACAGATATCACAATCATCTTGATCACCATAATTAATCCAAGCGTTTTGTATAATCGCGAGAGAGTACAGAGGACCTCCTTAAGGCTGGCTGGCTGTCTCTCGGCTTAATAGGTTTCGCGAGGGCGAGGGGAGGAGATGGGAAGTGAGGGGAATGAAAGAGAAGGGAGGGAGATGAGGGGGAGGGGACAGAGATGGAGGAGAGGAGAGAGAATGTGGGGAGTGGGCAGAAATGGAGGAGAGGAGAGCGAGATGATGGGGGTGGATAGACAGAGATGATGGGGAGTGGATAGAATGAAGA
>NC_051409.1:14735649-14736533 GCF_015228065.2 Penaeus monodon | reverse complement strand
ATGAAAGACAGGAGAGAGAGAAATGGAGAGGGATAATGGGGAATAAAGAGAGATGAAGGGGAGTGGAGAGAACGAAGGATAGAAAAGAGAAAAGGGAAGGAAGTTGATAGATGAAGGAGAGTGGAGAGAGGCGGAGGAAAGTGGATAGAGATGATGAGTGAGAGGGATGAAGGGAAGTAGACAGAGATGATTTACAGCAGAGGAAGAAGAAAGAGATGGAAAGGAAGAGCAGAGAAATGAACGGAAGTGGAAAGAGATGAAGAATCGAGAAAGATCAAGGAAAGTGAAGAGAAAGAAAAACAAATCTGATTATTTGAGGGGAAATATGGAAAGGCATCAAAACGAACCAAAAGAAAATAATCGCTGAAAATCAAGAAAAAAACAGAGAACGAAATAAGGTAAGAATGTCAAACACAAACAAGGAAAATCAAACGAAATAATGGGGGGGGGGGGGGAAATCAAGGAAAGAGATATATCAATCTACGAAGTTTAAAAACTCACACTAAAATCATAGAAAATCAAGAGTAGAATAAAAGAAAGGAAGTAGAACAAGAGAAGAAATACAACAGCAAAGAGGAAAAATAAGAAAAGGTAATTGAAAAAGAAAAGAAAAGGACGAAGGAAGAAGAACAATGAAATAAGAAACAATAATAACAGGAAGTAAATCAAGAGAGACAAAAAAAAAAGTGATGAAAGGTAAAAAAAATAAATAAATAAACGAATATAAAAAAATGTCCACCAAAAAAAAAGGAAGGTAAACGAAAAGGAGAAGATAAAAGGAAGTGAAGAGAACGAGCGATGTCTCCCTCTGGCGCTTCCCCGGAGGGCGATCTGGCGGCGCCCGGAGTGTAAACTGTGAACACCTTAAGTAATTGTGCTGTTCA
>NC_051409.1:14735119-14735336 GCF_015228065.2 Penaeus monodon | reverse complement strand
AAACCCAACCTAGACACGGACGCCCAGACACGCCCGCACGTGCCCGCCTGCTGCGTCACGCCCCTAAAAAAAAAGAAAGAAAGGAAAAAACACACGCGAAGAAAATCATAGAACTAAAGGTGATTCACCCCGGCCATTGTGGTGCTGCTATGAAGACCCCGCCGCGGAGGGCCACACGCGCGTGCGTTCGTGACCTGCTCGATCCTGGATTTACACC
>NC_051409.1:14732486-14732687 GCF_015228065.2 Penaeus monodon | reverse complement strand
GATAAGGACGGGATCACGTGATGACGTGAGATCATGCCTGGTATCGGGCGGTGTATCTCGACGTCACGATATTTATAAACAAGCAGAAAGCAATCCGCGAATACTCTTGCAATTGCAGGTCGTGCAACAGGAGTGGAGGTGGAGGAAAGGAGAAAGATGGAAGGCAGGGAGGAGGAGGAATGTCGATAAAGAAGGAGGGGG
>NC_051409.1:14732195-14732293 GCF_015228065.2 Penaeus monodon | reverse complement strand
CTTAGAAGTAATGATGACGTCACATTTTTCAAGTTCGCTGATTGGCTCATCCACGAGAGACGCCTTCCAGTTGTGATTTTACGATCTCTAGCAGCTGA
>NC_051409.1:14731354-14731466 GCF_015228065.2 Penaeus monodon | reverse complement strand
CAGTTGTCTACATTATCTCTTTGTTTCTTCTTTTTCTCATAAACTTCAAGAGAAGAAAAGAAAAGGAATGGTGGAAAGAAAATATGATGATAAACAAAGGAGGATAACAAGG
>NC_051409.1:14731169-14731266 GCF_015228065.2 Penaeus monodon | reverse complement strand
GGTCGTTTCGAACTCACCCTTCGCGTCGCAGTTGTGGACCTCGAAGTCCTCCCGCTTCCGACGACCCGGCGACGACGACTCAGCAGGCGAGGGCGCT
>NC_051409.1:14730708-14731057 GCF_015228065.2 Penaeus monodon | reverse complement strand
ACTGTCCCTGGCGCCACAGGTCGCGCGCCGCCGTCCGCCGGAACGAGTGCAGCCTGGGCTCAGCGCCGTCGAATATCTCATAATCCGTCGCCACGAAATCGTCACTATCATCACTATCGCTATTGGCACTCTCACTATTCTCCGCACTATCCTCCAGCGGCTCTAGGAAGTACACTGCGTCGCCCACTCGTATGACGCCCCGCTGCGAGAGAGAAAAGGGAATGGTTAGCTGGCGTGACGTGTTCTCGAAAGGCCAGGAAAGAAAGACAAGGGAATAAGGAAACACGCAAGAAATACTTTCATAAATATTCATATAAAATAACAATTGTGTTTATATAGACGCCGAGAA
>NC_051409.1:14730325-14730572 GCF_015228065.2 Penaeus monodon | reverse complement strand
AAGAGAGAGAAAAAGGGGGGGGAGTAAACAGAGAGAGAAATCAGTGGCTCTTGCACAATAACATTTTAGCCAAACAACAGCACGCACAAAAACACAATCCAAGATAAAGGGCATAAATGCATATGAAAAGACAACAGCTCGGTGATAGAATAATTAACGGTTTACCTTGACAGACCTTAAAAACGAATGACCTTGGCGCCTCTCTTCATAACAATCAGGAGGTGAAGGTTTATCATAGGGTCGAGGG
>NC_051409.1:14730117-14730225 GCF_015228065.2 Penaeus monodon | reverse complement strand
CAACGATAAAATAAAATCCATGCCGTCCCCGTGCCCTTTTAGGCATTCCCACCTGACGGGGAAGTTAAATGCTCTCTGAAACGTTAGGTTTCTGTTCACAGTCGTCTG
>NC_051409.1:14729723-14729824 GCF_015228065.2 Penaeus monodon | reverse complement strand
GAAGACGGAAACACAATCAGTGTCACTGATATCAAGTCAAGTCTCAGGTCATGACCCTGTTCCAAAGCACTGTTTTTGAGGGTCATTTTAGAATGCCCAAA
>NC_051409.1:14729248-14729379 GCF_015228065.2 Penaeus monodon | reverse complement strand
TGTGGGTGCTGGAGGTTCATTTGCCAGACAAGAGTGTCATGTTGCCTCGGGGCAAACACCTGGCACTCCCAGGCTGTGGCACTGGCTTGTGTTGCCATGGCATATCACTTACTCCTTGATATGTGGTCACT
>NC_051409.1:14728500-14729201 GCF_015228065.2 Penaeus monodon | reverse complement strand
ACATGAGTGCATTTTTCTGCGCTCAAGTGCTTACGAGTGCATTTTGTCTTCCTCGCAGCGTCTGGTAAAAATGCGAATCATGGTCTGCCGTTTACAAGGATAAGTATTATGATTCTGTAATATTGGCTTCCAAGAGAGGCAGAAGCTCTCGGCGGGAAGCGATGATGATGCTCGACGCGGCCTTTGTATTTCTTTGCATTTTACTCTTTCCCTTCTGATTTTCTTCTTCTTCTTCTCTACTCTACTCTCATTTTACTTTACTTTAGTTCTCTCTCTTCAAATCTTTCTCTTTTATTCTTTCTCTCTGTCTCTCTCTCTCCTTCCCCCTCCTTCCTTCCAACGCTCTCCACGTCTGCACCTCCTTGTCTAATTATCGTCCATCACTTCATGTCTCCATCTTTTCCATCTCTATCTCCTTCCCCTCCACCTCTCGAGCTATCCTCGTATCCTCCTCTCCCCTCTATCTCCGTCTTCTCTCCCTCTCACCCCTTCTATCTATCACTTCCATCTCCCCATCTGTCTAACTATCCCCTCACCTCCTTCCTCTATCCACTCCCTCTCTCTTCCCCCTTCTTTCTAGCTTACTCCTCCTCCCCCACTCTTCTTTCTATCTTCTTTTCCTCTATCTATTTGTATCCCCCTCCTCTCCACCTGACTCCGATCCCCTTTCTCTCCGTCCCATCCCCCTCCCTCTATAAAAG
>NC_051409.1:14728214-14728279 GCF_015228065.2 Penaeus monodon | reverse complement strand
CCTCCCTAACCATCCCGAGACGAAAGGATACCCGCGCCTGGTGCACCCCAACCTCAGCCATCCTA
>NC_051409.1:14728051-14728195 GCF_015228065.2 Penaeus monodon | reverse complement strand
GACCCGTGGGCACTTACCCTGCCCCAAATAGCCTTGTAAGGACTCGCCTCGCCTCTCGCCGCCTTGTCTTCCTTGCAGAAGTCTACGTTGGATTCTTTTAATTGTTTGGTCATTATATTTTCTTTTTTTTTGGGGGGGGGGGAG
>NC_051409.1:14727573-14727911 GCF_015228065.2 Penaeus monodon | reverse complement strand
GAGTCTACCTTTTTAAAGCTCTCTCCTTCTCTCCTTCTTCCTTTCCTTTCCTTCTAGTCCACATTACTTCCCCCTCCGTCTGTGCCCCCCCCCCTTCCCCGGTCGAGGAAAATACAGAACAGACCTCGAGGGAAAAATGAGGATAATTAAGGTCTCTATATAAAAGCCCGGGTTGATAGCGACGGCCCCAGAACGGCAGATGTCACAGAGGTCAGAATTCCTTGCATAATAAATGTCCCAAAGAGCCTTAAAGCGCATTAACCAAGTGTGTAGGAAGGTTTGTTTTGCAGGTCGTCCCTCTCGGTCTAAGATTTAGGTTAAATGTCCTTTATCAAGCC
>NC_051409.1:14726845-14726945 GCF_015228065.2 Penaeus monodon | reverse complement strand
GCCCGAGGCGCTCCGATCCTATCAAATGTCTCGTAACCGTCGTCATTACTCCTCCAGGACTCTGTGGGAGGTATCGTCGATAGTCCGTTTATTTGTACAT
>NC_051409.1:14725433-14725871 GCF_015228065.2 Penaeus monodon | reverse complement strand
GGCGCATGTAATACATTTTGATTTTTTTCCCTCCCACGTTCTTTCTCCTATCATCATATTCCCCCTTGTCCCTTTCTATCCTTTCCTTCCTACAATATTCTCTCCTCAGAAACAAAACACAAACACACGAGGTTCATTCCTTGAAGGACTACAGGCGAGGGGGAGAAGAGAGGGAGGGGAGGGGAAGGGGGAGTGGGACAGAAGAGAGGAGGGGGAGAAGGGAGGGAGGGAAGAGAAGGCAGAGGAGATTGAGAGGGGAGGTGGGGGAAGGGAGAGGGGAAGGGAGGAAGGAGAAGGAAGAGTGGGAGGGGAGGTAGGAGAAGGGAGAGTATGAAGGGAGGGGGGAGAATGGGGGAGGGGTCACCGCCACAAAACAGCTGGTCCAGAAAACCGCAGGCATCAGCTGGTGCGCCGAGACAGCTGGGTGTGAGGGTAGCG
>NC_051409.1:14724979-14725158 GCF_015228065.2 Penaeus monodon | reverse complement strand
TATCTTAACTATTTACTCTTTCGTTAGTCCGATTCTTACACACGACTTACGGTGTCTTAACCAACGTCTTGAAGACCAGCGAATGGATCTTTGTGGTCAAGGGGTGAATAAACATGCTCTTTGTTCTGAACGAGCGGATTTAACAAAACAAATAAAATAAATGTTTAAATAAAAAATCG
>NC_051409.1:14724554-14724633 GCF_015228065.2 Penaeus monodon | reverse complement strand
CCAATTCCTCCAACTTGAGACAAAACAAACCTCACGTTCCTTGTCTGAGTTTTTCATCAAAGAGACCCTGTGATGTGAC
>NC_051409.1:14723764-14723934 GCF_015228065.2 Penaeus monodon | reverse complement strand
CACTTACAGAAATAGAGTGCTAGAGAAAGAGATAAAGACAGAACAGAGAGGGATAGAGATAAAATCAGAACCGCATAATTGCAATTAACACGCAATTCACTCTTCTAAGAAAGGCTAATTGGCATCCCCCCATCAATAACAGGCTAATGCATGACGCAATAAATCACAAT
>NC_051409.1:14723534-14723739 GCF_015228065.2 Penaeus monodon | reverse complement strand
CCCCGACGCAAGCTCCCGAACAATGCAATCGCTGCAATACGCCAGTCAACCTCACCATCCATCACGAGCCTCTGCAACATCCGCCCCTTCATTTGCGCAACTGCTTTCTCTCCTTGCAACGGCGCTTCGGAGGCCTTCCCGCACCTGGGTCCGTCTGGCCTCGTTAAGGGCCGCGTCTGGGAGGCGAGGGAGGCGCCCCAGTTGC
>NC_051409.1:14722205-14722440 GCF_015228065.2 Penaeus monodon | reverse complement strand
TCTACCTAGGGTGACTCCCCCGTCACGCGCCGCCGACGCCTGACGGGGCGAGAGAGGAATGCACGGACGCGGAGCCGCCCTCACGCGCTGACGGCGGCTGACGTATGGGTGGGGGAAGGGGGGGGGGTCTTTATTGGGACTGATTGAGGGAGGGGATCCAGGGGGGGGGGTTCTCTGGTTTGTATTAACATGGAATCTCCTTTCTGCCTAGCATTCTTTCTCCTTCTTTTAGAAC
>NC_051409.1:14721297-14721542 GCF_015228065.2 Penaeus monodon | reverse complement strand
TTCCCTGCCACTCCTCGCCTCGGAATCAGCTCGTTCGCCGCAGATAATAAAGGTAACGCTGTCATCATTAATCATCTAACAAACACCTAACGAGACGCGCGGCCACTTACTCGGTGATGGTAATAACTAACAGCGGCGCCTTGCCCTCAAGATGCGGCCGCGATAGTCCTCGGCGCGGCGGTCGGGGCTGGGTCGGCGGGGGGTGGGGGTGGAAGGGGGGGCACCATCGCCGGCAGTGCACTCCG
>NC_051409.1:14720781-14721045 GCF_015228065.2 Penaeus monodon | reverse complement strand
ATTAATATTAATCCAGAGGGTTGCATAAGCTGATACTAAGGCCTGCAGTCTAGCATTCAACCCAAGTGTACAGACGGCAATGAAATGTTATTACGGAAACGATACCATTTTCTCGCCGAGCCTTGCTTCACTACTCGCTCTGATATGTAAAACTGGCGTACCTTCCCGTAGAGTTCTTTTAACATACCTCACTCGACATCATTACCTCGTAACCTTTTTTCTTTCCATATTTCAACCGGCCGCAAAAACATATCCGTTTATTCG
>NC_051409.1:14719881-14720757 GCF_015228065.2 Penaeus monodon | reverse complement strand
GATACATACGTAATCAGAGTCAGGTCACACCCACTAAGTATCAATAGGCCTAGTCAGGAAACCTCTTCATCATCGCTTTCTTTACCGAGCAATAAAAACGAACATAAGACTCACTATAAAAAGAACTTCCCCTAATCCCTCATATCAGTCCTTCAGAGCCAGCCTTATCCCAGAGGCCTCCGCCCTTTCGCTAATCGCTTAGCAACGGGCCTGGGCAGGTGTGCTCGCGCCTACTAAGCCTACTGTCGTCGCCGCATTTAATGAACCGGTTAATTATTGTTCGGGGATCAAAGGTGATTATCTGCCTCATCAGCTGGACTCTGCCACACACGGGGATAAAAGAAGGCGCGTTTTATCGAGATGAAATATCGCACCGAAGTTGTTTTTAACATACCCGATGGTGGGGTTGAGGGTAGGTGAATACGTGGTTGGGTTTGGGAGTTTGACGGGTGAAGACGTGTTGTTAGTGAGGTGAGACTGGTTGGGTTTGGTAGGGTAGTGAAACGTGTGGGGTTGGAGGGTGAGGTGAAACTGGTTGGTTGGAGGGTGAGGTGAACGTGGGGGGTTGGGAGGTAAAGGGTGAAGACTGTTGGGGGTTGAAGGCGCTGAGGTGAAGCTGGTTGGGGTTGGCAGAGGTGATGGATGAAGATAGGTGGCGTAGGTGATGAAGAGGAGTGAGAATGCACGGTTGTTTTTTGAATAACGACGTGGTGGGGGTTGGTGAGGGTGAGGGTGAAGACGTGGTTGGGGGTTGGGAGGGTGAGGGTGAAGACGTGGTTGGGGGTTGGGAGGGTGAGGGTGAAGACGTGGTTGGGGGTTGGGAGAGTGGATCGTGATGATGATGGTGAGGCGTAGTTGATGGAAGGACTTGATTAT
>NC_051409.1:14719746-14719811 GCF_015228065.2 Penaeus monodon | reverse complement strand
CACAATATCTGGATCCGACAGTTTAAGGAACGGACATCAGATAATTATTTAGTCACTCTCTAATC
>NC_051409.1:14718593-14719390 GCF_015228065.2 Penaeus monodon | reverse complement strand
TATTCAACTGTTTGTCTATACATGTACCAACCTACTAGTTACCTGCCAGTCTATGTGATTCACAGACAAACTTACCTCAACCAAATCCTTTGACCAGTTTTCGCTTTTCATTTTACCGGTCCATAATTTACGTCTCACCCACATAGCAGCTAAATGCGCATAGATAAATTTGGTCTGAAAACATAGGAGAAAAAATGGGCCAAAGACTCGTTTCACCTCCCACGCCGCACACCTTTCATCCTCCCTCACCGTCACAGTTATCACGCGGGCCTATGTAAACAACCGCGCCTTGAATGACTCGTTTCATCATCCACGCCTTCATAGCTTCCATTTTTTTTCTGGAGGCCAAACTAGCCCGCGAGCTTACGAACAAATAATTACGGTTTCTCATAAATCAAGAGGAATGAATAAGAAAATAATCGTAAAAAAATCAAATTTACGTATCTTGAACGACGTTAACTGCCACGATGTTCGAATGCTTACGTCAGGAGACGAAAATTCGAACCAAAGTCTCAGACGCACATACAGACAAGCTGGATCACTGTCCCTTGCTCCTTTTGGGTCAAATTGAAAAAAAAATGGCGAGCGATGTTTATGTAAAAATAATTTATGGCATACAATTTCTCGGAAGGACTAAAAAGACGTTTTATCAAATTTTAATGAAGATACGAAAAGTGCAAACATAAAGACATAATATACAATACTAAGATGAAAATATTAGAATTTGATACGAAAAACTATAATGCAGCAACCCCATAAATGCAGAAGAAAAACCAAATTCGAGACATCAAAATGCC
>NC_051409.1:14718303-14718497 GCF_015228065.2 Penaeus monodon | reverse complement strand
TTACGTTAAAATCACGAAGTTATAAACCAACGCCTAAAATTCATGACTTGAGGAAAAAGGTACTGAACTCCGCCCACCAGAGAAAATAAGCCACGCCCACTAGTGATTAATCTCCGCCTCCGCCCTGGGTGGACACCGCTCTCGCTTGACATCTCTGTTCAGATCTCGAAAAGCGAAGGGGGGAAGAGAAAGGA
>NC_051409.1:14717758-14718038 GCF_015228065.2 Penaeus monodon | reverse complement strand
TGAAGAAGATGGAGTAGGAAGAGAAAAAATGTGGATGAGAAGGAGAAAAAGGATGAAAAGGATGGAAAAAAAAACAATTCGGAAAGTGAGACGGAAGAAAGTAGACAAAAGGGAAATAAAGAGAAGAAAGATGGAGAAAAAAAAGGAAGGAATGACAAGTGGGAGAGAAAGTGAAAAAAAGAAAACGAGAGATCGGAGGTTAGAAACCAATCAAAGCGGACGATTTTTTTGTCTCCCACTCTCTAAAATCCTCGCTTTGCCGACCCACAAAAAGGAATTT
>NC_051409.1:14717606-14717728 GCF_015228065.2 Penaeus monodon | reverse complement strand
CTCCCATAACCATTAAAGCCTCTGGGCAAAAGAGGATTAAAAATGGCTTAACGCTGCCTAATTGGACAAAAAATCGGCCATGTTGGGAATTTCGCGCCAAAAATATTCATACAAAAATACAT
>NC_051409.1:14717419-14717578 GCF_015228065.2 Penaeus monodon | reverse complement strand
GGGGAAAAATCAGCTAAGTTGGGAATTTCGCGCCGAAAATATTCATCCAAAGGAACAGAAGAAAACAAAGAAAAATTAAAAGGGATGACTTAGATAAGTTAACGAGATAGAATGATTATAAAGGGATTTAGGAAGATGGGAAAGAAGGAGGGGAAGTAA
>NC_051409.1:14716986-14717221 GCF_015228065.2 Penaeus monodon | reverse complement strand
AATAACAGAAAAGAAGACGGAATAACCATGACCAGGAGCAAGCACCGAGGCGAGGGCGACCGCGAGAGCCGTGATACAGGGAATCTACATGACACCCCCCCCCCCCTTCGTCTGCCTCCGCGCCCGTGACTGCTTCGACCGCAAGAATGTCAAACGCAGGACGCGACCGGAACGCCCAATCTGTCTCGCGCCCGCACGCCCACGCGGGAATTTCCTCGCGCTCTTACATCGTTCC
>NC_051409.1:14716523-14716702 GCF_015228065.2 Penaeus monodon | reverse complement strand
CGTAATCAAAGTCATATAGACGAACGAATCATACATGCTAATCAAATACATTACTCCTGTGAGCGTACAGTTTAATATTAGATACAGACCTGTCTATTCTAAATGTAAAATTTCTGGTCTGTAAATAAACCCCGATTAAATAAATAAACCCCGATGTAAATAAACCTGTAAATAAACCC
>NC_051409.1:14715733-14715956 GCF_015228065.2 Penaeus monodon | reverse complement strand
AGCCCTTGGCATATTTACGACGACCGAGTTTTCGGAGGCGTTTCCACCACGAAATCAACTCCCGAGGTTCGTAGAGTACAGAGACAGATCAATTGAGGTTAACACACGCCTTAACACGCGCCTTAACACGCGCCTTAACACGCGCCTGTTCAGTTGGGCGAATTTCCGTCAAGGCTGCGTGTAAAAGGGGCAAAACACAGAGAAAATAAGTGTCTTTTTTACA
>NC_051409.1:14715150-14715388 GCF_015228065.2 Penaeus monodon | reverse complement strand
TCCTCTTTAAATAAATTGACACTGATAAAGCGATGGCAAAATCGCCAACACGGATTAATTCTAACACTAATGATCTAAATGTGACATGACAGTCGACATGAATCTTAATAAACGGATAAATCAACAAAGAATATAAACGAATATCGAATTTATATATTCTTATTTTTCTTCTTCAAAACCTGTTTGTCTCAACTTCATTTGCATATTGTGATTCAATTAAGATTGGTTGTAATGGTCA
>NC_051409.1:14714274-14714570 GCF_015228065.2 Penaeus monodon | reverse complement strand
AGCGAAGGGAAGAACTCCTCATAAAAAGGGAGAAAGAGGGTTAAGAGGTCATGGCGCTAAATAGAGGAAGCGATGGAGAAAGAGAACAAAAAAAATGACACGAAGTTCCGAGGCACAAACAGACACTGCCCTCCCTCTTCCCCGTACATAAACGGGCAAACAAACAAATAGCCGGAGGAAGGGCGCGCAGAAACGGGCCCAGTGCCTGCCGCCCAAACAGAATGAGCACTTGAATCCCGGAGGCGCAGACGCCCGGAATGCCAGGATCCCGCGCATAAAAAGTGGCTCTGTGCGGT
>NC_051409.1:14713329-14714256 GCF_015228065.2 Penaeus monodon | reverse complement strand
TGCGGCGATGTGGGTCACGCGCCAGCTGCCGCCATCGCACCTCTGCATTGTGCTTGCTTTGGGCCCTGTATAAATATACATGCAAGCACGCGTAAGCGCACATGCGCACACACACGCGTACAGCCACAAATGGACGAAAAGAAAAAACTATACAAATATAATAAACGGTAAAGAATAGCAAGGAAAAACAGGACTAAAGCGAAAAAAAACAGACAGCAGAAAAAGGGGAAAAAATCACAGTCTTTACCAACCAACCCCTAACGCCCCATCAACCCCCCCCCTCCTTAGAAACTCCTATAAACCCAGCAAATATGTGATTATCCCCGGCTGACGGAGTCCAATCTCTCATTAGATCCCATAAATAGACGCGCTTTAACGCCAAATATAGCCAAACTCTCCTCCTCGCTGACGGGGAAATTTTGAGGCTTTCGAGAAAATTCTATGCTTCGATTTCCTAAGAATCTAGTGGACGCCTGAGAGAAATGAATAAATATATATTCTCTATATCTACTCGTCTCGTATTTCTTTTTACCTTTTCTAAAAGGAAAGCTGGTAATCTGCATATCAAATATGGAAAGCAGACGTACTAACAATGATATTTTTTTCAGGATATGAATAATTCGCGATGAAATTATTGGCAGAAAAACAGACATGCCGAATAAAGAATGGAAAAGACTTGATAACAGACATCATGGTAATGAAGACACAGAAGACTGGAAACCAGCCAAGGAAACCAAGAACACGAAGAGAAAGAGAACATGTGTGAAAATACCTTAAATAAGAAGCGTAGCAGAAATAAAGGAAAAATAACGATTTGGTAAACAAAAACAACCGATGCAAAATAATGGCAATTAATATATATCGATTACATAAAGATAAGCGTGAAAAAAATAAATAGATACACTGATTACCAGGATAGAGAGATTA
>NC_051409.1:14712483-14713264 GCF_015228065.2 Penaeus monodon | reverse complement strand
CAGACAGACAGACAAAACAACAAAAGAAAATAAGAAACGAAGGACAAACAGAGAGAAAAAAAAAGAGTTACAGACACAGACAGAGAGAAAGGGAAGAACAGACACAGACAGAGAGAAAGGGAAGAACAGACACAGACAGAGAGAAAGGGAAGAACAGACACAGACAGAGAGAAAGGGAAGAACAGACACAGACAGAGAGAAAGGGAAGAACAGACACAGACAGAGAGAAAGGGAAGAACAGACACAGACAGAGAGAAAGGGAAGAACAGACACAGACAGAGAGAAAGGGAAGAACAGACACAGACAGAGAGGGAAGAACAGACACAGACAGAGAAAGGGAAGAACAGACACAGACAGAGAGAAAGGGAAGAACAGACACAGACAGAGAGAAAGGGAAGAACAGACACAGACAGAGAGGGAAGAACAGACACAGACAGAGAGAAAGGGAAGAACAGACACAGACAGAGAGAAAGGGAGGCACAGACACAGACGAAGGCGCGCGAGCCCCAGAGGCAGAGGAAGGCGCCGGCCGGCCAGAGCGAGACGCAACCCACCCGACCCTCCTGAAGGCAACGCGGCCACTGATCGGCATTCCTCGCTGGGAGAAGCTGTGACTCATCTCCCCCCCCCCCTTTCGTTCTTCGGCTTTTCCACTTCCTCGTTTCCAGTTTTCTAGTCGTGGTTCTTCTTCTTCTTCTGTTTGTTCGTTTTTCTCCTTTTCTTCTACGTTCCTTCGCTTGTTTCTTAGCTTTTTCGTTTTTCTTCTATTTGGTTCGTGATC
>NC_051409.1:14712326-14712405 GCF_015228065.2 Penaeus monodon | reverse complement strand
CATTGTCACTATTTCTTATTTTTCTTCGTCTTTTCTTAATTTTCTTCTTTACATCTTCTTCCCTTTCTTCTCATTTTCC
>NC_051409.1:14712082-14712246 GCF_015228065.2 Penaeus monodon | reverse complement strand
GCCCATTTTCCCCTTTTTCTCTCCCTTTGCTTCCATCTATTTTATCATCTTATCAGGATTTTCAAAATCTAAACAAATGACAATGTAATCAATAACAAAAATTGGTCATTATTATTATGAAACTAATAATGACAACGATAATGACAGCAACAATATTGATAACA
>NC_051409.1:14711160-14711341 GCF_015228065.2 Penaeus monodon | reverse complement strand
GAACCCAAGCCCATAAAAAGCGAGAGAGAAAGACGAAAAAAAAAAATCCCAACACCTACAGCGTCCCGACCGCCTCTCCCCGATCGCCATAAACTTCTCTCCACGCCCTCTACATGCGAAATTCCGAACAAATTCCACCTCGTCTCAATTACCTTCTAACACCCTTGCCCCCCCCCCTTTC
>NC_051409.1:14710899-14711122 GCF_015228065.2 Penaeus monodon | reverse complement strand
TTACTTTCCCTCAGCCTTTTAGGCATAAATTCCGCAAGTCTCTTTGTAAGTCAAAACCTCACCATAAGTTTTGACAATTTATAACGTCAAAATGATAATATAATACATTAAATAATACAAGAAATAACAGTCTACCCATCTTTTTTAACCTTTAAATCACATAAAAATATACCTATCATTTAGGTCAAGTTATTTAAATGGCCCTAAAAAACTGGAGGGCCAT
>NC_051409.1:14710311-14710873 GCF_015228065.2 Penaeus monodon | reverse complement strand
TATTCATACACGTGAGATAAAAAGCATTGCTAATTATGTATAATCAATTCGCATTCTTGGTGGGTATAAAGGAGAGAGATATCACAAAAACGTTGAATAAATTACATATAGAAAAAGAAGCATGGGAGGTATGTAATAGTGATTATTAAATGGCTTTTGTTAATACGAACTTTATACCTCTATATGATGAGATATGGGATTTACATACCTGTTGAACACTGCCTATAATATAGCCTATAGTGCCACAAATGAACTCTAGTGACAGTGGCTACAATAACAAATACAATAGCCAGCAAGTACCCCCCCCCCCAATAACCACCATAGCTGACGTAGAAAGTCGCTCCATAACTTAAAAGAAGTTAATATTACCTTTACCAGCAATCGAGGCTATTACTGCCGATGTCAAACTGACGTTGGTACCTTGTCTATTACTGTGCCCTGGGAACGAAACGAAATTGTTTTATGCAAATTCATTTTCTCTTTTATTAACTCACAAAAGGTATATTTGGGTATAAAAACCTGTTCCATTATTCTTAATTTGGGATATAATTACGTTTGTCAT
>NC_051409.1:14709895-14710203 GCF_015228065.2 Penaeus monodon | reverse complement strand
ATCGTTTCGAAAGTCAGAAGCAACTTACACTTTTTTTTCTCTCTCCCTCATTCAATTTTCTAATCTGGCAAATAGCCGGGATGAGAATCATAATTAGATATTTGATGATTTAGCGTGATATCTACTGGTCATAATCTGTTGATAATTTGCGTCATGTAAATACTAATTCCGGCTTTGCGTTTGAGGTTATTTGGGTCAATAATCGTCGCCGAGTGTCTCAGCTGATGGTGAAAATCTTATACGAACATGCAGCAAAAGGGCCTTATATACTGTAGAGTACACGAATGTCATCCTATTAGTTTCGCTTG
>NC_051409.1:14709234-14709630 GCF_015228065.2 Penaeus monodon | reverse complement strand
CCCCTCCCCTCACATGAAAAATAATAAATAAAGATAAAACACGAAAACAAAACCCACTCCAGAAGCGAGCCGACGGGAGCCGAGGACCTAACTTTCATGCCCCGAGCGATCGTCCCCTACCCCTCCCCCCTACCCCCCGGCTCGCTTTCTCTCCCTCTACCCCAACGCTTCTCGATGTCGACCTATCTATCCTCACTTCCAGACGAGAATTCTTCTTTTTTCCTCACCTTTCCTCAGGGACTCACATACTTCCGCTCGCCCTGAAGCAAGGCGACTGAGGACTCGCTCTCTCGCACCCACCGGTCAACACGCGCGTGCGAGGGAGGGGAGGGGGGGGGGAGGTCAGTGAAGTGATACATGCACGTCTGAATTGTGTGTGTGCATTCAGTCGTGTGC
>NC_051409.1:14709068-14709157 GCF_015228065.2 Penaeus monodon | reverse complement strand
CATGCGCGCGGAGAGAGTTGTGTGAAAAAAATACTATATCAACTTCTTAGAAACGAAGATGGTCAAATTCCTCCCTTTGGCAGTCAGGC
>NC_051409.1:14708248-14708713 GCF_015228065.2 Penaeus monodon | reverse complement strand
AGAAAAAGAGAGACCGGGCCAAATAATGTACTTCAAGACGTTTATTTTCGCTCTCTTGTAACACCATTTTCTTTCCATTTTTGTTTTCAGTTTCTTTCTATTTCCTCTTTACATTTCTTTGTTTTCCGTTTCGTCATTCTTTTCATTCTTTTTACCTTCTTATTTTTGCAATTACTTTTAAATTTCTTTTTATTTATATCTTGAAGTAATTTTTCTTATTTCCTTCCATTTTCGCTTTTTTCCAAATCTTTTTCCATTTCCCTTCTAACTTTCCAATGTCTTTATATTTCCTCTTTTTATTGCTCTCTCTCTTTTCTTTTTTCCTTTCTCCTTCGAATTCCTTCCCATCTAGCTACTTTCTATTTCTATCTTGAAGTTTTTTTCATTTCCTTCCATATTTTTTTCAATATCCCCCTCCCCCCGTCCTCTCAAACATTTCGGTTTCCTCCCATTTCCAAGTTTTAC
>NC_051409.1:14708088-14708206 GCF_015228065.2 Penaeus monodon | reverse complement strand
CTCCCGTCTGGCTGCATTTTCCTGGAGTGACGCCGAGACCGGAAAACCTGCTGAGTCATGGCTGTGTCTTCCTTGGCAAACGACCCTTTGCTTGTTGGTTTGTTTCGCTCGTTCGCTG
>NC_051409.1:14707774-14708049 GCF_015228065.2 Penaeus monodon | reverse complement strand
ATTTTGTTTGGATGTTGCGTGGTTTTGTTTATTTTATTGTTTTTATCTGTTTTTATGTTCTTGTTGTTGTTGTGTGTTTGTTGGGCTGGGTTTTTGTTGACTGTTTTTGTTTAGGGCGTCCTTTTTTCTGATTATATGTTTTCGTTATTTATAGATAGCATATTTTGTTCTTGTTGATGTCATGCCTAGTTCTTACTTGTTTCTTTGTTTTTTTCGTTACGTGTTCGCACACTTGTTTCTATTTGCTGTTGACTTTATTCCTTGTTTGTAAACTG
>NC_051409.1:14707447-14707716 GCF_015228065.2 Penaeus monodon | reverse complement strand
CCTGTATCTATGCATCAGATTTTTTTTCACTTTTTTAGATTGTGTATTTTTGTTATTACTGTTTTTGTTTTGACACGATTTTTTTCTTACTTACTTTTCTGTCGCTGTTTGACTGTTGTGTATAAGTTTTTGTTGTTGCTATTCTTGACTATGTTGTTCTGGAGGCGGCGCTTTTACTTGCTTGCTTCGTTTTATTGCTTATTTGGAGGTTATTTGTTTCGTTGTCGTTGTTACTTTTGTGGTTGTTGACTTTAAGACTATCTTTTGAT
>NC_051409.1:14707000-14707146 GCF_015228065.2 Penaeus monodon | reverse complement strand
GAACGACCCAGACACCAACAGACACACTTCTTCGGACCCTTAAAACGGCCTACATCCTCCCAGGTTACCCAGGCTGAAGGGAGGGACACGTTTATCATGCAGAGTTTTAGACGTAAATTCATCCCTTTCCAAGAAGTCGTGGGCAG
>NC_051409.1:14706428-14706639 GCF_015228065.2 Penaeus monodon | reverse complement strand
AAGAAAATACGAAGAGTGAAGGGATGAGAAAGCTTGAGAGAGAGAAGAGAAAAAAGGAGAATGAAGGGTAAGAAGGAAACTGGAGAACTGGACACATATCTAGACCACTAGATAAACCGAATAACAAAAAGTGAAAATCCACCCAAGCGAATATATTAGTATGTATACATATGTATTGAAAAGAAATCAAACTTATTGCATCACACGAAGA
>NC_051409.1:14706054-14706411 GCF_015228065.2 Penaeus monodon | reverse complement strand
ACGATTCAAATTCCTTCTCAAAATACATTTTCCAAAAAAATCAAACCAAATTCAAAAACTAATCCAGAAGAATCCTTACCTAGTCTGCACCAGCACGCCCCTCAGCGCGTGACCACACGGTCGACCAGCCCATGTAAATCTGCGGCATAATGCTCCTTACGCCCCCGCAGACCCATATGATGTCGACTCTAATTTGCCTACAGATGATCCTTTACTCATGTCATAGCGGTGATAATGTAATTGTAGAAACATGTCACTGACGCCCCTATGCGCATAGTGTTGTCACCTGGGCGGGTTGGGAGTTTGGGAGCCATGATATCTACATGCATGTGTGGGTGGGTGAACGTATGTACATAC
>NC_051409.1:14705608-14705924 GCF_015228065.2 Penaeus monodon | reverse complement strand
CGCATGCAGTGCCTGAATGCATTTTATGGCGGTGCATCACCAACAAAACTTCTAGAACACTCATTCTAAGCCCACAAAAGCCGGCGTGGGCGGCGTGGGCGTGCGTGTGTGTGTATGATGGCACGCGTGGGCGCACCAGTTGTTCTCCGCATGGGCGTCGAGAGCGGCCGCCAGCGTGGGCGAGGGCATTCGTAGATAACTGAACGGTGTTCAACAGATCCCCGAACACACAATAACTCACGGGCGTTATCCGGGCGGGTGGGCGGGCCTCACCACGGGCAGCGTCACTGTGCGGGCGCGTGAAATACTGAGTCAT
>NC_051409.1:14705399-14705583 GCF_015228065.2 Penaeus monodon | reverse complement strand
AAACAGAGGGAGCTGGAAGGGGGTTTATGGTGGGCGTCGCAGAGGGCAAACGACTTTCTTCCCTGGTATGTGCACAGGCCGCGGGGCAGACTGACCCCGACCTGTGTGCAGTACGGGAAGCGCGTGGACCCCACTACCTGTTGCCCCCGCGAACCCCATTACCTGTTGCTCCTGTGCAGACGTA
>NC_051409.1:14704944-14705066 GCF_015228065.2 Penaeus monodon | reverse complement strand
ATTTATCTGATCTACACAATATGCCTCACGCCCATTTAAGTTTCTGTAAAGAGTGAGTGAGTGCCGAAGGGAGGGAATGAGAAAAGGAAGGAAGAAGAAAGAGAGGAAGGAGAGAGCCGATG
>NC_051409.1:14704749-14704870 GCF_015228065.2 Penaeus monodon | reverse complement strand
ATTGACGATGAGGTAAACAAACAAATGGAGAGAGCGACAGATTTGAGGAATCATCTCGGCTCGTGGGTGAGTCTTCAGTCTAGACGGATGCTTACCTTCTCCTCCTTCTTCTTCCAACAAA
>NC_051409.1:14704354-14704574 GCF_015228065.2 Penaeus monodon | reverse complement strand
TCATATCTTCCCCGCCGACGCCCTTTCTCGAAGACGTGCCCACCTTTCTCCCTTTTATTGGCATATTATTTAAGAGGGAGAAATGAAAGCCGACTCCTTTCCCTTTTTTCATTTGATTTCATCTTTACCATTTTGTTTTCTGCTTCTCTTTGTCCCATCCTATTTTGTCTTGAATACGTAACAATCACATCATTCGTAAACAAATACAAATCGGTAAGTC
>NC_051409.1:14703511-14704026 GCF_015228065.2 Penaeus monodon | reverse complement strand
AGCCCCAAGAGCGAGGCAGCGAACCCCGCGCACCCGTCGGAAGCCCCGAGCTAAATGCCGCAATTAGCATCATCTCTCCTCATCTCTCCTCGCCGCGACTCACACAAATTACTCATAAATTACTCATGTCGCAGAATGTGAATGGGCGTAAGTGGATAATTGTCGCCATTTAGCCCGTCATGGCGAGCGGCTGCGTGAGTGACAGGCAAAGTGGGCGCCCCTCTGGCTCCTCCTCCTCCTTCGCCGCCGCCGCCCGGGCCTCTTCCGGCGCTGCCCTCGCCTGCCCCGCCTCGTCTGCTCTTCGGGTTATTTGTCTGGCTCACAAGTTATTGTACTTCCATTGCAATTTCTTATTTTCCTTTGGGTTCTTCATCTTTGTCCTTTGGCTCCTTATTTTTGGTTATACGTTTCCGAAGTTATCGTATTTTTATTATAATTATCTTATCCTTTATTTTGGTTCCTTACATCCATCTTCGGCTTCTTTCTTTCGGTTATCTTTTCTGCTATTATTTTCC
>NC_051409.1:14702646-14703433 GCF_015228065.2 Penaeus monodon | reverse complement strand
TTTAGTCATCTTCGATTCGTTTGTTTTATCCATCTGCTCATTCTTTCTTCTATTATTTTTCCCATCTACAACTTACATATTGTTTATTTTGGTTTTCTCTTATCCGCAATTATCATTTGTTCCCTCGCTCATCCTTCATATCTATCTATCCTCATCTTCATCGTTTTCTTCCCACTCTTCTCATTCTTCATTCCGATCTACGTTCGGCAACCCATCTATTTTGGTTATCTATTTCTGAACCCTTTTCGTTTTTTTTTTTCTCTCTTTTTCCTCTTCTACGTGTTTATAAATTTGTTTGCTTGTTTGTATGCTCATGTTCCGTAAACATTTCCCCCCTTCTAGTTTATCTCCTTCGCCGGGGAAACCTTCGACAAAACACAAACTAAAATAATCTAATAAAAAAATAAATCATACTTTGAGATTAACAAATCAACACATAAAAAAAGAGAAAAAGAACGAAAGAAAAATTGTTAACAGACACCTTAAAAAGAACCGTCTTTATTTCGAGCATTATATTCACCAACACAGCATAGTTTCTGACAACTATACAAACACAACAACATAATCCCACCTCCCTTAATTATCCCGTCAAAAATAACTCCAAAGTCAAGGAAACCGCCAAAAATTCCCTTTGAACTCAAAACCTGAAAAGGAACATTTGCACAAAAAGGGGAAGGGAGCACATAATGCTTTGTGACATTCGAGGCGAGAGGCAGTACTTGGTTTTCGTCACTCGTGTTCGTTTAAACGCATGTGGGTCAACTGGCGCTACTCGTCGTCGGGTTTT
>NC_051409.1:14701240-14701555 GCF_015228065.2 Penaeus monodon | reverse complement strand
CCGAAATTTTTTTGTTTTTTTCATACTAATCATTCTATTAAAAATATATCAGCCTAAACTTTGTTTACTTTTTTTTAAATTTTCCCACTATTTTACTGGGGGATTTGGGATTTCTCGTTTTTTTTGTGTTTGGTTGTTTTTGGTTTTTTGTTTTTGTTTGGTTTGGGGGGGGTTTTTTTTATATTATTTATTTATTATTTTGGTTTTTGGTTTTTTTTGGTTTTTTGGGGGGGGTTTTTTGGGGGTTAGGTATTTTTTTTTGTATTATGATAAATTTTTTATGGGTTTTTTTGGGTTATTTTGTTGGGTTTTTTT
>NC_051409.1:14699906-14700208 GCF_015228065.2 Penaeus monodon | reverse complement strand
CGGACATCCACAAATATACATAAATACACAGCCGTCTATCGAACCATAATGTTGGTAATAATAATAGTAATATGAACGTGGACAATAACAAGAGCGTTGAAACGAAAGCCTCTTCCTCAGACGCGGACATAAACAGGCAAAAAAATGCTCTGCGTTGACCCACTTTCTGTTCTTCTTTCTCGTCTCTTTTCTCGCTCTCTTCTCCTCTTTCTCTTCTCTTGTCTATCTACCTCCAAACGTTTTCTTCTCGTCATTTGCTCTCGTTCTCATTCTCATTCTGTCTCTGTCTCCCCCCCCCCCCT
>NC_051409.1:14699630-14699825 GCF_015228065.2 Penaeus monodon | reverse complement strand
TCTACAAGACATTCTCCTTCAAAATTGTTCTTATTCTTTCATCACATTCCTACCATCACCTATTACTTCCACAATCTATTTCAAAATATAAATCTCTAGTTTTAAATTCCTCTGAACTCACCAAACCATCTAATCCATACCTCTCTACATATCTAACGTATTTCATCTAAACATTTGAATTTCATATATACGTGC
>NC_051409.1:14699330-14699522 GCF_015228065.2 Penaeus monodon | reverse complement strand
CTTTTAGGGGGGGTCTCTCTATCTTCCTTTCTCACTCCCCCCCCCCTCAACCACAGACCTCACCCTTGGGACACACTAACTTAGGCTGTTCACACTCGCCGTCCCTTATTTCACACTTCTTAAGAGGTTGTTCGCACTTATCTCGCTCTCTCTCTTTCTGTGGATCTTTCATGCGTGAGTTTTGCTGAGGCC
>NC_051409.1:14698619-14698793 GCF_015228065.2 Penaeus monodon | reverse complement strand
TCTTGAGCCGAGAGACCCCAAAACGTCGCGCAATCATATTAATGGATAATAAGTCAAGATTAACCTATTTTGTCTCTCGTTCCCTCCCTCTTGTGTCTTTTTTCGCCGGCCCGTCTATCTCCATACAGCTCGTCAACACGGCCGATATATCACATTTTTTATATACTTGTTCAG
>NC_051409.1:14698070-14698204 GCF_015228065.2 Penaeus monodon | reverse complement strand
CACGAGCTGTGTCCAGGCGAGGAGAGAGACCCAAGAGCGGAACACGGGCATGCACAAGCCCCCAACGGCAAAGGGAAGAAACGCGACAGCCAATACTGACCAGATGCTCCTCCCACGTGATAAATTGGGAGGGT
>NC_051409.1:14697552-14697956 GCF_015228065.2 Penaeus monodon | reverse complement strand
GAGAGATCCTTTTAATCAAAACGCGTTTCATTTTGATGTTTCTTTTTATATAATAAAATTAATGCGTATGTGGCTGCATCTATTTATCTTATTTTACTTACCATGATTATTTTATTCCAATTGTCCTTATTACTTTTTTTATTGGTCCTTTACTCTCTCCAGATTATGTGTGATTATCTTTATGTTCTCATTATGTATTACAAAATGTTTAAGAGTTCTCCAATTTCACTTTTAAATCTTACTCATGATCAGCCACCTTTTTCTCATTTTCTTCAATTTATTCGGGTACCTCTAACCGACTTATTTACAATCATTCAGTAATCTCTCAATCACCAGCTCATGCATCCAGGCACCCATCTACTAATTAAACCGAATTTGCATAATGAACAACGTGCAGCAGACGT
>NC_051409.1:14697365-14697520 GCF_015228065.2 Penaeus monodon | reverse complement strand
AGATTAGAGGGAAAAATGTTTAAAGGTGGGGTGGAGGGAGTAGATGGTGCGAAGAGTGGATGGAAACACTTTGATAATAATTATTGCAAGGATGACACGTTCAGTATACTAACATCAATGATAATGGCAAGGATGATAACGGCAATGATAAATAT
>NC_051409.1:14697139-14697326 GCF_015228065.2 Penaeus monodon | reverse complement strand
GGACGTGAACAGCAGCGGGCGCGAAGGTCGGCACCGCAGACGACCTAGGTGCCACCGGGTGCCATCGGGTGCCACACGGTGCCAAGTGCCAAGTGCCATTCTCGCCGCCAGGGAATACCGCAGTAATCACCTAGTAACACGATACCCCCCCTCACCCCCCTTCTCTCGGCCCTTCTTACCAATTCTT
>NC_051409.1:14695911-14696258 GCF_015228065.2 Penaeus monodon | reverse complement strand
TTCCCACGTGCAGGATTCCAAGCCCGTGTTTACCACTTTTACAAAAACATGTAAACCAAACACTGGATTTACCTTCTTTCACACACCGAAAGGAGAAGCCTGTGAAAGAAAAACAAAACAAGACGGAGAAGAGAAAACGTTTCCTCTAAGCCAAATGAGATCTCGTCTAAGTGCAAATTTATGGGGTAATAAAACACTTATCCGAACAATGCTTCGCTCGAGGCCTCGGTGCTTCGGAGGCGCTGAGCGAAGGGATTCGGATAACGAGATTCTTCTTTCTTACTTTTTATCTCGGAGGCTTTGTGAGATTTTTTTTTTTTTTTTGGGGGGGTGGGGGGTACTTTTTT
>NC_051409.1:14695732-14695821 GCF_015228065.2 Penaeus monodon | reverse complement strand
TTTTCCTCTTCTTTTAGGTGGGCGGGGCTTAGGAAGTCTCGAGGGCGTTACTTTGGCACGAGGAGCAAGCACAGGGGTGTTTCGCGGAG
>NC_051409.1:14695447-14695689 GCF_015228065.2 Penaeus monodon | reverse complement strand
CTCGGAAGAAGGTCTGGGCGTCGGTGAGTTGGCCGAGAGGGCGAGAGCCTCCCTCTAGACGCCCTCAAAAGGCCCTAAGAGAAGGACCAGATGGCGGACGATGGCTGGAAAGGGCGCTTCTTCGCGTCCAAGGGAACTCGTGAGGAAATGGCTGTTGCGTCTGACGCCCTCGCCCTTTCTCTCCCTCTCGCCACACTCCCCTTTCTCATTCTTTATCTGTGTATCATTATCTATCTGCTCAT
>NC_051409.1:14694921-14695122 GCF_015228065.2 Penaeus monodon | reverse complement strand
GCCATGGCTCTTGCTGTTTACAATTTCATTTCTTTTGATGTCTGAGCCCGGGAGACGCACTCAATCTCAAGAACAATAAATTCAACGATAAATCTGACTTCATTTCGGCGCCTTAGCGAGCTATCAGTAGTTATCTGTTTTTACTTCGTGTTAAAACGAGTTGACACACGTATTTCAATTCTCCCTTTGGCATCGTGCTCA
>NC_051409.1:14694392-14694796 GCF_015228065.2 Penaeus monodon | reverse complement strand
AAAACAAAAACGCAAGAAAAAAAAAAAATCACCAAACCTTACCACACCAACTCCCCAAGAAAGCAAGCAAATACACCTGCACCACCAACAACGAGAACACAGCAATGAGACAGACGCGGACAGGTGCTTTGCCAGACACAGGCGAGTCTCCCAAGGCGGTCAAGTACTGTTCTCCTGCCGTTGTCTCGCTTCTTGGCCATGCTCAAGAAAATGCGGCTGAGAATTTCCTGTTTGTCTCGCCTGCAAGGACGCGACGCTCAAGGGGAAAAAAATGTGTATATATATGCAAATAAAAGTAAAGACGAAAAAAAATAAAATTAAAAATAAAACCAAAAAAACACCAAACTAAAAGTAAATAGAAACGCTACAATTGAGTATTATGTAAATATAAGGTTGCAAAACTT
>NC_051409.1:14694294-14694368 GCF_015228065.2 Penaeus monodon | reverse complement strand
TTGCTGAGTACGAATCTCGTTTAGTTTACTTGTGATTCACAAAAGCAAAGGAGGCTGGCAATTATGTGATGAAA
>NC_051409.1:14693549-14693957 GCF_015228065.2 Penaeus monodon | reverse complement strand
ACAAAAAACGACGACAAAAAACAAAAAACGACGACAAAACCTACAAAAATCGACGACAAAAACGGCAAAAACGACATTAAAAGCAACCACAAAACGACAGCGACCCCCCACACGAGAGCAGACAAGCAAAGAGCATCACCAGGAAACGGAACGTGAGGCGAGACCGCAAGCACAAGGATAATTCATACGAACTACTGTACACGCGAAACCTTGGCAAGCACAGAGACAACGCGGATCGCAGACGGGGACACTTTCCTAAAACTCACATAAACAAGCTTGTCTGCAGTAAGAAGGAAATCAAATGCATTGCAAGGAAAGAGTAGTATTTGTGTAAGTTATGACGTATGTACGTGTTGAGATTGCAAGGGCCTACATGGTTAAATGGAACGAAGACAGACATAATTAATT
>NC_051409.1:14693165-14693508 GCF_015228065.2 Penaeus monodon | reverse complement strand
TTTGGGAGAAAATAGGGATCCAATATAGGAAAAGATAATAAAAAATAAAACGAAAACAAGGGGAAAAATTACATGAACAATCACATAAAAATTACAAGACAACGAAACGGAAATGAAAGCACATTTCTCACAAAAAAAGGTATATTACTACTATTCTAATATCTAATATCTCCTATCTTACCACCACGATTACGATTTATGAAAGACTGAATAGGTCTATCTCCCTTCCCCCTCCCCCCCCACTTTATTTTCGGTCATGAATCAAAACCTAACCCTTTCCCTCCTTTCCCCTACGCCCCCCCCCCTAAATCTCCGCCCCTGACACCATAGACCCCCCTAGATT
>NC_051409.1:14692375-14693148 GCF_015228065.2 Penaeus monodon | reverse complement strand
GTCGAACCCCTGAACAGCCGTCGAATTAGGCATGGGATAACACGTCTCACGACTTATATGTCTATACATACACTTACACAAGGCCATACATCACGGCACACGGCTGGGGGGAGGGGAGGGGGAGATGGCACAGAGAGGGGGTTCTTTTTTCAGATTTTTTTACTTCTTTTTTGTCTTTCTTTTCAGGCGGGCTTTTTTTTCTCTCTCTCTTTTTGTATAAGTCGAGTCCGTACATTGATACAGACAGCTGGTGAGTGAGAGGGAGGAGGAGACGGGGAGGGGAATCCCTTACATTTTTCTTTTCTTTTTTTTCTATCTTTTATATTTCTGTACGTCTTTAAATATCTAGATAAACGACCTCATATCACGACAGACGACTAGGGGCGTGGACGACCCATCAGTACGCCCCATACGACATGCACGACCGTCATGAAAGATAAGGAATGAGAGGGGGAGGGCGGGAGGGGCGGTGAATGACGACCGAAATTTATGCATGATCATCGGCTGTCATGGGAGGGGGGGGGGGTAGACGAGAGGAGGTCCTTCTTTTCCTTTTTTTAAATAAATCTTTATGTGAGGGAGGAACGTCTCGTTTTCTTGATGTGTTCATTCACCGTACTTGCTGACAATGTTTTCCCTTCACTTTGCAGTATGGTTATTCTTACTATAGTGATAACATTCTCAGCCATTTCTTTTCAGAGGACAGCTATATTATTTATAACGTAGTTTATATTTTTCCCTACATTGTAGATATTTAGAACGAAACTGGAGAG
>NC_051409.1:14691879-14692330 GCF_015228065.2 Penaeus monodon | reverse complement strand
TCAGCAAACCCACCCCCTTCAGCCCGGCTTACGAGCTGCTGCCTTCAATACCCACACCAGCATCTCTTCACTCTATAACAGATTCCCCATTTCCCATCCATCATCATCGCCGACACACACTCTTCTCAAAAAAAAGGGTAAGCTCATACTCAACGCCATCTCCACCAACACTTATTTCTACCTCCCGTGGACACAACAGCACGAGAACGAGGCGCAAATTAACAACGATCGGTAAGAGCCAATTCATTTTACCGAGAGTAGTGTCCCCGCTTGAAAAATAGGAGGGAAAAACATGGCATCAATCACAGAAAACGGGTTACAAATCAGCGTCATCTCCATAGAAAACGGGCGAGAGTTGGTTGTGAATTTTATTTTTTATTTGAATGTGTCTGCGGGAGGCTTAAGATTTTTTTTCGGAGGCTATAATTGGTCTTCATAATCTTCTGCATTC
>NC_051409.1:14691134-14691644 GCF_015228065.2 Penaeus monodon | reverse complement strand
GGGCGCCCTTCCTTCACGACCCCCCATCCTTCACCCTTGATAAGGAACCCTCGACATTAACACTGCCAGCCCATCCCGGCGGGGATGAATTCAGCGTGTGCAATTCGCTGCTCGGTTTGAAATATTGCAAATTGCAACGACCCGGTTCTTATAGGCCATTACCCCAGCGGCGGCGGAGAGGGAATGGGCCCCTTATCATACATCTGGCAGCGGTGGTTATCGTTTTCGGGCAATAAAGACGAAAATTGGTTTTCTTTTGGGAACGTAATGTGATCTAAAAGGTGATACTTCTTCCTATAGAATTGTTAGATATATAGATGTCAAAACAATTTTGCAGACCAAGCGAATACCGTTATCGTGACACTTTGGATATTTAGAAGAGAAATTATGGAGAGACACCCGTGTTATAAAAGAATATTACTGATAATTCTTGAGGCTGAATTTCACAATTCTACTTTCTTTGAAAAGCGATTCTAAAGACATGTACTCGCACAAACATATATGCACAGG
>NC_051409.1:14690573-14690846 GCF_015228065.2 Penaeus monodon | reverse complement strand
ATATTTAATCCAACAAATATTTGATATCAGTTTTGTTAAAAATGAGCGACTCTTTCCTCGGGCGACATGAGAAACCAAGTCACTCAAGTCATCTCAAGCCAGATCTCAAAACCAAATCACAAGTCATCTCAAGTCATCTTTTCCCCAATTACGCCTTGATGTTGGCTTCAAGGACAAGGTCTGGTTTCGTCGTCCATGCGAAGGATGAGCATGAAAACCCTTATTCGCTTATTACGCGCACGCACTGGTCAAGCACGCGGGGGGGGGGGGGGT
>NC_051409.1:14690088-14690362 GCF_015228065.2 Penaeus monodon | reverse complement strand
CCCGTATCAGCAGCAGGACGACCGCCAATCCAGACACGCAGCGCAGAAGCCACAATGAGCGAGTGTATGTGTTAGAATGTGGACCTTTGTACTTACACGCACACTGCATGCATGTATGTCCGCACGCTTTTCAGCTGTCGGTATGGTCGCTAGACCCCTAGATTTAGGGAGGATTAACAACCTTGTCGGATCTCTGTTCGCCTGCGTCAGCCAAGGAAAACATTCTTGAGTTGAAATAAGAGGCATGTTAAGAATTATGCAAATTAGCTTGGCA
>NC_051409.1:14689957-14690045 GCF_015228065.2 Penaeus monodon | reverse complement strand
CCAATCCTTTGAGCATTCTGATGCCACGGACGTTTACAAAAACATTAATTGCTGTCAACATAGTTTGACTGATACTTCCAGGGCGATC
>NC_051409.1:14688786-14689065 GCF_015228065.2 Penaeus monodon | reverse complement strand
ACACTAGATCATTATTCAAAAACGCCTCTCTGTCGCATGACTCCGCAGGAAAGTCCCTTAGGCCTATCGACATTTTATTTACAGTTCGCTGACCATTTTTTCCATAATACGTCACGTCATCCTCGGCCTATTGTTTAAGCCTCAGATTTCTACACGGCTGTCACTCGGGATTCTATCTGTGATCTATTTTCTTACGTATTTTTGGGTTGTTTATTTTTTGTACTTTCTGTTTTAAATGCTTACTTACTTCTCGTAACGAATTTGGTCTTTATTGCTTGA
>NC_051409.1:14688524-14688621 GCF_015228065.2 Penaeus monodon | reverse complement strand
TTTCGGTCAGGGTCAAAATAAACCGTAGATAATATATGACGGATCAAACGAAAATACGGCGATGAATTAGATGATGAATCAGACAGCTTCATCATGC
>NC_051409.1:14687166-14687446 GCF_015228065.2 Penaeus monodon | reverse complement strand
AATCCGTTTCATTAACATTTAGATGTCACTCTGTTAATTGCTGTCGCGGGATCAGCTCTTCATGATTGATTAGTTTATTGCCATATTACTGCAAATTACGGTGACTGATAATCTGAACTTCACTACCTCATCTTGCGATCATAAATGACACCAAAATGACACCATCGTAAATTTGATTATTTTGACGATATTCGGATTGCTTCTTTTCCTCGGTTATCAGACGTTGTTTTTCTTTTTTCTTTTTCATGGAATCATTACTGATATAAACGAGAATGTTCTT
>NC_051409.1:14686629-14686744 GCF_015228065.2 Penaeus monodon | reverse complement strand
TGCTTGACATAGTTTGCCCGCCTCTCATCTGCCTCCCTCTTTAATCCCTCAATTACCCAATAGGGAGGGGCAGGGTGAGATTATGCCCATTATATCAGATGCACATATCTGGGAC
>NC_051409.1:14686500-14686571 GCF_015228065.2 Penaeus monodon | reverse complement strand
ACCTTAATGCCTGCGGGGATCTGGGTTAGGAGTTTGTCTCTCTCCCCTTTTTCTAATGATTATTATGATTA
>NC_051409.1:14685886-14686005 GCF_015228065.2 Penaeus monodon | reverse complement strand
TGGGATCACAGACCGCTTTGGTATGTCGGAATGTTAAATGCTTTTGCCCGTGCAGATGACACCCCCGGCCCTGCAACCTGCACGCCCTTGCAAGCCGCTTTTCAGCCTCCTTTGCATGC
>NC_051409.1:14684831-14685295 GCF_015228065.2 Penaeus monodon | reverse complement strand
AAGAGCCAGCCCGCCCTCCGGAGACCCTCGGCGCATCCCCCAAAGGGCCTACAAGGACAAGGAGCACCAGGTAGGCCTACGAGCCAATCGACGCTGACGTCACACAAATCATGCTGTCGACGCACCTCGACGCCTTCCGCCAGATGGTTCCTTTTCTTGGACAGACGAAGATTTTCTGAAGATTCGGTTTTATTTTCTGTGTGTTTTTTAATTTTTTGTACTATTTACTGATTCTTATGTACTTTTTTTTTTGTCATTTTTAAAATAAATTTTCTATGAAATGTTTGATTTTGTGTTGTTTTGTTTGTTATTATTTATATCCTTATTTTTCCTCCATTCATCTATTTACATTAATTTATTGATTTAATTCAATTTGTATTCCATTCTATGATTTTCTATAACATCTGTACTTCTTAAAAAAATATTTCCCATCTATACTTATTTTGCAATTCTTTTAAGCGTTC
>NC_051409.1:14684491-14684779 GCF_015228065.2 Penaeus monodon | reverse complement strand
AAAAACCGGTACAACGTCTTCATCTTCGTTATCTTCTCCTCAGCCTATTTTTCTTCTCCTTTCGTTTTCTCTTCCATCTCAATTTCTTTTGTTTATCAGGTTTGTTTTTTTACCACTATCTCCCTTTTTCGTATTTTTTCTTACATACCCATTTCTTTTACGTCTCATTTTCTCCTTATTCTCTTTCTCTTTATTTTTTTCAATATCTTCTTTTATAACGTATCCATTTTCCCTCTCACCTTCTTTCTTAATGATCTCTTTATAATGTACCATTTACCATATTTATTT
>NC_051409.1:14683929-14684064 GCF_015228065.2 Penaeus monodon | reverse complement strand
AGCGGTGATTTCACGCGCCGTCGCCTTGTGTCATCAACCCTCCGCGGAAACATAAATATTTTTTTCGGTGAATTATATTGCCGATTTTATTTTGCTCTTCTAGATTTATGCTCCTGAACCCCCAACCTCCCAACC
>NC_051409.1:14683350-14683681 GCF_015228065.2 Penaeus monodon | reverse complement strand
CCATCTAGCCCCTCCCCATCAATCCCCAACGCCCTCAATCAATCCCCTCCATCAACCCCACCATTAACCCCTTCCATCAATCCCCCATCAACCTGCAACCCCCTCCATCAACCCCGTCAACCTTTCCCCTCCAACCATTTGCACCAAATCTCCCAAATTCTCCCTAGTCCCCCCCCCCCCCCCTTCCAACCTTCTAAACCCTCGCCAACCCAAGTCCTCTAACCTCTTTACCCAACCTCTTCGACCTCCGCTTCCCCTCCCTGACCCCCTCCCCCTTAACCCCACCACCCGGCCCCCTTCCTCCCCCAATCCGCCCTCTACAGAAAATAAT
>NC_051409.1:14682786-14683230 GCF_015228065.2 Penaeus monodon | reverse complement strand
ATCATTATCTGCTCTTATCAGACATTCCGATCATGTCATTAAGAGCCTGAACATCATGTCCAGATACTAATTAAGAAGATATAATCAGCTTGCCAATCATCATAATTATTCAGGATTAATATATCACTCATCTCTCTTCTTCCCTCTCCTTCGTTCTCTCTCTTATCCTCTCTAGATTATTTATCTTTTTTCTTCTTTTTGCCTCCGCTCTTCCCTCTCCTTTCTTCTCCCTCTCTTCTCGCCTAGAAAGTTTTCCCGTCAAGTAACAAGGAAGAAAGTCTCTTCCTCAGTCGCTTTCTCCTCCTTCCAGACAAGCCAAAATTCGCACACCGCCAGCTGCGCATTTTCTTTATCTTTCTCTCCTTTCTCCTCTCTTCTGTTAAGCTACACAGCATGTATCCTCTCACTTTTCTTGTTCTTTTCCCTTAAGTCATTCCCACAAAC
>NC_051409.1:14682579-14682746 GCF_015228065.2 Penaeus monodon | reverse complement strand
CCCAAGTTTAATATTCCTCCCCATTTTCCGTTCAACAAAGAAAACGGACCGCCGCTTGTCCCACGCACTTCCGTTTTCTTTTCATTGATTTCTGCGTGACCCATTTTCTGTAATTGAAAATTCCTTCCGACAAACCAAAAATTTCTCTTTCTCTTTCTCGACGAATG
>NC_051409.1:14682127-14682299 GCF_015228065.2 Penaeus monodon | reverse complement strand
TTCTATAATGCCGTTAACATCAAGGAAACAAAACTATGTAATCCCTTATTACTACTACATAATGTAGAAATCAAAATTAAACAAACACAAATACAGAAAAAAAGCTAACGAATTTTGACGAACAAATCCTTGACACTTCCATAGCCTTTTGAAAGCCCTCTAATTAAAAGGT
>NC_051409.1:14681808-14682021 GCF_015228065.2 Penaeus monodon | reverse complement strand
AATTCAATGGGGCCCTCTGTCAATCATATGAGAACAATTAGCGTAAATGCTTCTGCCTATTATTAAAATAATTAGGTCTTAATAAGGACATGCTTCGTCATTTAGTTGAAAAAAATGAGTAGACCAAAATCGGCCAAGGGAGGGGGGAGGGGAAAGGGGTGGGGGATATCCTTATATGCGGTTGTTTTTTCCTTCCCTCTTTCTTTTGGGCAA
>NC_051409.1:14681056-14681127 GCF_015228065.2 Penaeus monodon | reverse complement strand
TTCTCTTACTACCCTAGAGCTCCCTTCACATACACACCCTGGCGCGTTTGCTGAGTGATTTATTTCTGCTA
>NC_051409.1:14680523-14680667 GCF_015228065.2 Penaeus monodon | reverse complement strand
TACAAGTGCATGGAGTACAAAGTAAAAACAGCATAAAAACGACAAATCACCACAGACAAAACAATGATAAAAGGCAATGAAAAGAACAACTGAAAAAAATAAGACGGGGACATGAATATGGTTTGGGCCTACGCGCGCGCGCAA
>NC_051409.1:14679764-14680344 GCF_015228065.2 Penaeus monodon | reverse complement strand
ACAGCGCCGACAACAGCAACGACCATAATCACCCAGCACTATACATCCCAGTAATGAGGCTAATCAGGCGGACAGTAAATGACTCGGAGCGCATTCGCAGGAAGATTAATGCCAAATCCGATAATTAAAACAATACGTCATCAACCGCGAATGATAACACATCCATGTTTTCTCAAGAGAGAAAAGATTGAACGGAAAGGGTGAGAAAGAGAGAAAAAAAGAAAAAAAGAAAGAGCGAAAAAGCGAAAAAAAAACAATACGTCCAATCAACCGCGAATAAGCCCCAGTTTTTTTCACTGACAGCCGAAGAATGAACGGAAAGGCTGTGAAACTTACCAGAGGTGAGGGAGAGGGGAGAGAGAAAAAAAAAATGAAAATTAAAAGTGAAAGCGGAATCATTCAACGGATATTGTTAAACGTTCTCCTTGCAGAAAATTCCCATCGCTAACCTTTAACTTCGTTCGTGACGCCTGACGTTGACAGCGGGTGTGCACGTGTGATGATGTGATGTGTTGTGGAGGTGGGGACGAGGGGTGTGAGGGAGTGAATGTATTGAATGTGCTTGGGGGGAGTGGATTTG
>NC_051409.1:14679179-14679415 GCF_015228065.2 Penaeus monodon | reverse complement strand
CCCATATATTCTAGTTCTCTATATTTTCCTTTTTTCCCTCTTTCTCCTCATACCTGCTCCTCTGTTCCTTTAATTACTTGCCTGCCTCTTATCCCTCGCGCACTTTTTTTCCTCTCCTTTCTTTCATCACAAGATCCCTTTCTCCCATCTTTCATAACCACTTTTCATCCCTTTCTCCCTTCCATCTCCCTTCTCCTCCTTCTGTCGCTTCACGGTGACAGACAAGCTCCAGCAGA
>NC_051409.1:14679017-14679146 GCF_015228065.2 Penaeus monodon | reverse complement strand
AACTTTTACAAGGCCCCTCCCCTACCAATCTCTCCCCAACCCATACTTTTCCTTGTTCACCTTACTCATCCCCCTCTCCCTCCCCCCCCTACTTTTTCTTACCCCCCCAACCACCAACTTATACAAGGT
>NC_051409.1:14678909-14678989 GCF_015228065.2 Penaeus monodon | reverse complement strand
TTCATCTTGCACTTATATGGATCCGCGACAAAGTGGTTCCTACGAGGAGGTAAGATGCCTTGTCTCTTGGCTATAACTAT
>NC_051409.1:14678568-14678790 GCF_015228065.2 Penaeus monodon | reverse complement strand
GTGTGCGTAAAAATTGTTTAGACCTTCCTACCATTATCTTTCATTTCTTTGTTTTCCTCCATTTTTTTTTCTCTCTCTGACGTTATCGATGTTTGTTTCTCTTTCTCTTAGTCTATCTCTGTTTACCCACCAACCCACCCTTTTATCTATCTGTCTGTATAATCTCAGCCCCTCATTCTTTGTTTCAGCACATAGGTTAAATGTAGCAATGCCTACACAAAC
>NC_051409.1:14678155-14678472 GCF_015228065.2 Penaeus monodon | reverse complement strand
CGTTGCAAAACTCTCCCAAAGTGGCATCAAAATTTATCATCAGTGCAAGAGTCACCTCGCACTGATGACTCGTAAGAGGATGAAACGACCTTAACACGACACGCCCTATCACAACCCAGGGTCACGCACAGGGCCAGGCGGGTCGTGGCAAGAGGGTACGACCCCTCAGGGTACGTTATCTGTGAGTACGACATATCAGGGTACGTTATCTATGGGTACGACGGCCGGGTGTATACAAACCCGTGGCGTCAAAGGAGCCGGTGGAGTTCGAAATTGGTAAATGTTTGAGATGTCATTATTAAGGGACGAAGGGCAGA
>NC_051409.1:14677547-14678030 GCF_015228065.2 Penaeus monodon | reverse complement strand
ATTTTTTGGGGAGTTCTTATGTTTTTATTTTGGTGGTGTATGTGTGGTTGTGTTGTGTGTCGTTGTGTATTGTGTTTGTGTGTGTTGTGTTATTAGTTGTGTGTTGTGTTGTTGTTGGGGTGTGTGTGGTTGTACTTGTTTCTTCGCTTGGTGTTGCGTGCGTGTGCTGCGTGCGGGGTGCTGTGTGTTGAGTGTCTACAGACAGACAGAGAGACGGATGCAAAGAAGGCGGGGTCCACGGCGTTCGGCCCCAATTCCGGCGGCGCCGAGAGACGCGCCTGCGAGCGCGCACGGCCGGAGGGAGCGCGGGGGGTGCTCCGCTGATTAGGGCTTCGTCCGCTCGCAGGAAACGAACAGCAACAATAAACAAACGAGGGAGTGAATGAGGCCGTAAACATCGACCTGTAAGAAGACACTCGAAGAGGCGCTAATAAGCTTGAACATTGCTTATCTGCTGTTATGGGAACCTGGACTTCTTTTTAT
>NC_051409.1:14676815-14677127 GCF_015228065.2 Penaeus monodon | reverse complement strand
GTCATTTCATTGCCCTTAATTCCGTACAATCATAGTGTAAATACATTGCAAGATTAATCCTGATGTGAAAATGACAGGTTACTGAAAAACATACACGTATCTTTACAAAATGCAGTGTGAAAATGCATACAGAAATAATTTCGTTGTCTGTTACGTTCTATTTATGTCTTTATGTCCATTTCGAAGCTTCGGGCTCTGAACCGAACCTCCGGGTGAGTCACACAGCCAGGGACGGATTCTGAACGAGATAAATGGCTTCGAGCTTGTAAACGAAACACCTTTTTTTTGGGCTGCTGGGGACATAAACGAGAG
>NC_051409.1:14676180-14676763 GCF_015228065.2 Penaeus monodon | reverse complement strand
CGGAACAGCAAAACCAAGCAACTGAAAAAAGGGAAGATAGAAAAAAAAGTGAAAACAAAAACGGAGAAAAAAAGAAAATAGAAAAAAAAAAATTAACACACTAACGAAAGAAAAGAAACAAAGACAGAGAGAAAACGATTAACTGAATACGAAAAGAGGTGCAACAACGAAAGAAAATAAAGCGAAGTAGAGGATGCTAATGAAACGAAGTAAGGCAGAGGGGAAGACGAAGTGTCCAGCCACAGTTGCCGGAAGACGGACTGTGCTTCGCAAAAGCCAAGACTGTGAGTCAGTGATTCGGATCTTGATTATGCTAATCGCTGCACGATCGCACCCCTTTTTTTGCGATTGCGAAGATCTTATCGCTGGAATTCCTCTCATGCAAATCTTCGCAGCCGATAAAAATGGTTTAATTAGAAATCATGATACGGATAATTTGGGATTCGTGCGTCTGCGTCTCTTGTCAATATATGGCGGAGGTATCATTAGAGGGATGCTTATCAGGAGATAGAAACTCATCCCGATTAAAGATATTCAGCAAAAGAAGAAATATAAATATTCATAATTAGAGTGACCCAAGAAC
>NC_051409.1:14675963-14676129 GCF_015228065.2 Penaeus monodon | reverse complement strand
TAAAACCTCTTTAAAAAAAAAGTAAAAATGAAAGAACGAGGGAAAGAGAGGATTCCAAACCAAGTCCTCCATCGCAGACTCCACAACGAGCGAGAACAAACGGACGCAGACAACAGACCCAAAAGTACCTCAGCGCACCCAGTCACAACCAACCCTTCCCACACAC
>NC_051409.1:14675010-14675906 GCF_015228065.2 Penaeus monodon | reverse complement strand
CTCTTTGACAATCCCAAGAAAACATGCGCAAAAAAGAGGAAGCAAAAACCGAGCTCTTGTGGCAGATTCGCGGATCCTGCCCCGATCCCCAGAGTGCCACAGTGCCAAGGCTACTCAGGGTCAGCTTCAGGATGCGCCGCAGAAGTGAAATGAGAAGGAAGTGAGGGGCAGGACATGTGTTATGCATTAACGAATGCGTGAGGAATCATCTCGAAGATTTGATTCAATCTCACGCTTTATAATACCAACCATTAGAATAATTATCGATGCACTGAAAGAGAGAATTTTTTTTTTTTATCATTTCTACTACACAAGAAAGAAAGTGAGAGAAAAAAGAGCAAGGAATAAGAAACAGATATATCTATTGGAAGAGAAGGACATTCTGATAAACGCAGAGAGCCAGTGATTGCCTAAGGACAGGGGAAATGATAGATGGATGTATAATGAAACTCGAGAGAGATTTTCTTAGCAATAATAAACAGAAATGGATAACAACTCACGTACTGATGCCGTAAACCGAAGAGAACTTTATTCTTACCTGAAAAAGAGAGAAAAAATATATTACAATCGTATTCGAAACGAGAAACGGTAACGGTATACCAAAAAAATACCAACAACGGTCTTATGAGTGACATAGTTTCATACATTATAAAAAGAAATAAAGGACAAAAATTACAGACAGAAAGAAACACGAACAACATAAAAGCAAACAAACAAAGGAAATCAACCTGTGAAACCCACCAAAATCACAAACAAACAAACCCCGCCCTCCTAAGAAGCACGAAAAAGCACAGCGTTGCAGAACACGAGAGAAAATAAGGAAGATTGCAGCGCAAGTGGAGTCCGTCCTTGACTCCCTGATATGATACACTTGGGATCCGTTGGCGCTCTCGGCC
>NC_051409.1:14674508-14674700 GCF_015228065.2 Penaeus monodon | reverse complement strand
CTGTTCCTTGTTAATCGAGCTTCTTGCTTTCGTCTGTGCATTATCCTTGTGTTTGCTTTCACTGCCTTTGGTACTCTTATGCCTTCGGACGCCGGCCATTTGCTCTCCTCGCTTGCTCGTCTTGCTTTGCTTTTATCATTATCTTTTGGGTTTTCTTATTTCCCCTTCTCCTCCTTACTTGTTTTGCTATCT
>NC_051409.1:14674043-14674145 GCF_015228065.2 Penaeus monodon | reverse complement strand
CCCGCCCGCCGAGCCAGAGCAGAGGCACTGTGCTTGCAAGCGGCCAAAGCAAGCATCATCACAATGAAACAGAATCACGAGAGTCTGCAACCTAAAGGGATG
>NC_051409.1:14673217-14673602 GCF_015228065.2 Penaeus monodon | reverse complement strand
CTTACTTCGTAAAAATACACATAAAAAGAAACTCTTTAAAAAGGAAATGGAAGAAAAAGTAAAAAAAAATGTAAAAAAAAAAAAAAAAAAAAGGCGTGAAAGGGGAAACTGAAAGAAAACTACGAAGAAAATGAGAAAAAAAAAAACGAAAGAAAAGGTAGGTGGAAAATAAATTATCTAGAGAAAGCACATGTATGAGATTAAAAAGGAATTGATAACAGCACCAGAGGCAGGGTGGTCGTTTAGAAAGGAAAATTGACAACGTGGCAACAACTCAGAATGAGGGGAATGGGATAACAGATTAGATAAAGAGAGGAAAAACGAACAACAAGGAGGAGGGAAAGGTCAAGGGAGAACGAAAAAGGAGGGAAGGAGATAGACAGAT
>NC_051409.1:14672964-14673121 GCF_015228065.2 Penaeus monodon | reverse complement strand
GGGAAAAAGGAAGGAAAAAAGCAGCCATCACAACAACTCAGACGCAGGCGGACACACCGTGAGAAGACCGCAAGCAAGCAGGCAGCCATGAGTGCGTGGGAAAATTGTAACGAAGGAGAAGGAGGCAGAGAACAACTAAAAAATTACCGTCACATGA
>NC_051409.1:14672645-14672903 GCF_015228065.2 Penaeus monodon | reverse complement strand
AATTCAGGCGGAAAACAAGATCGGTTAAGGAAAGACTCGAACAAACAAAAACGAAGAGGAAGTAGAATAAAAGTGAATAAACGTGGGAGAGAAGACAGACGTTAGCGTCCGTGTGACATAATAAGATGACTCAGACAAGCGTTACAAACTGTGGGAGAAGGAAAGAGAGAAAAAGAGGAGAGGAAGAAAGGAGGAGAGAAAGAAAGGAGGAGTAGGAAAAGGGGATGAGGAGAGAAGATGGAGAGGGAGAGGGAAAGG
>NC_051409.1:14672284-14672420 GCF_015228065.2 Penaeus monodon | reverse complement strand
ATGTTAAAGGAAAAAAAGATCGTGAAAGAGAGAAAGAAAAACAACCAGAAAGCGAGAGAGAGAAAAAACGCAGCGCCAATTAATCCCGAAGTCCTAATCACTTCGCTTCCCAATCCCCGAGACATGTTGGCCGAAA
>NC_051409.1:14672018-14672163 GCF_015228065.2 Penaeus monodon | reverse complement strand
ATCCCCCCCCCCCCTAATCTTTACTCCCCTTACCTTTTCAACGTCACGATAAAGACATACCCGGAGGACTACATGCCCAGGAGGCTTTGGAGAAACCACATACCAGGGGGTTCTATACCGCATACCCGATTGTCATAGGGATCAG
>NC_051409.1:14671622-14671765 GCF_015228065.2 Penaeus monodon | reverse complement strand
TGTAAAAAAAAAAATTCGAAGAAGGAAAGGCAGAAATTCCGACCCACGGACCGGAAGTCTCAAGCAACACTAATTCGTGTCCGTTGATAAATGTTGCAAGATAAGAGTTCGCTCTGAATGTCAACTTGCAGCAACAATCGACT
>NC_051409.1:14671011-14671234 GCF_015228065.2 Penaeus monodon | reverse complement strand
CTGTGCATGGCATTCCTTGTCCGTGATGCAGAAAACCGCAAGTAATGAGGCTCCATGAATGGCCATTACGCCTCATGAGATCCCAACCGCTTTCTCAGGATTAACATAATGCACTGAACTCCCGCGCCTTTATTGCTGGGGAAAAGCCGGCGGGAAAGCACACAGGAAATGCGCTTGAAAGCATCAACAGAGAGCGAAAATGGGAAGGAAACTAAAATGTGTG
>NC_051409.1:14670444-14670583 GCF_015228065.2 Penaeus monodon | reverse complement strand
AAGGAAGGTCATCGGCCGGAGGATGCGATGGCAGGCGGATTAACTGATTGTTATTTTCCTTCATCATTCGCGTCTGTTTACATCCCGCCTCTCAGCAGCTGGGTAAACAATGCACATAATTTTGACGTTTCGTGACCTT
>NC_051409.1:14669988-14670222 GCF_015228065.2 Penaeus monodon | reverse complement strand
GTAATATATCAATCAGTATACCTTATTATCACAATGAATACCACCCTTATTAACCCAATTAACTCTATCAGATATGATGTGATAATTACTACGGACTTCGTTGTTAATTCCGGCAAAATGAAGCCAATGTTGTACTCGTTCTCATCTTCATACTGCCATTATCATCATTATCAACTTCACAATATTAAGTGGGGTGAAGATGTAACTTGTTTGAATGAGGAAGAACAAAATGAT
>NC_051409.1:14669674-14669789 GCF_015228065.2 Penaeus monodon | reverse complement strand
TCCCCAGCCCAGACACACGGCAAAACGAATCGCAAGTGACAGCTTCCATTCGCGCACGTGTCACCGGGCCACTCGGTCGCCTCGGCCGCTCAAGGCCCCGGCTCTCCTGTGCGGG
>NC_051409.1:14668695-14668790 GCF_015228065.2 Penaeus monodon | reverse complement strand
GCATGCACTCTGCCAGAGGGATGCCTTGGGCCACACACATATGTCCTTGCACTTGTCTTTCATACGTTAAAATTCCATGTCACAACACAGACTTT
>NC_051409.1:14668078-14668367 GCF_015228065.2 Penaeus monodon | reverse complement strand
CTGATACAAACAGGAAAAGGCACAAGAAATGCTCATGGCGAAACATTACCAATGACAATAACTACAAAAATAATTACTCTCCTATGCAGGAATCGAATAAAACAGGCCACATGAAACAAAAGCAAACCAAAAGAGGAAAAGTATATAACAAAGAGAGAGAAAAGAAAGCGCAACAAGGAAAATGAGATACCAAAGAAACTCCATCTCTTAGTTATTAATAAAGATGACCCGGTTTGACCCGACCTTGGCGGCTTGACCAGCGCCCAGACGGACCCGCACATGACGGACG
>NC_051409.1:14667637-14667753 GCF_015228065.2 Penaeus monodon | reverse complement strand
GGCACAAAGAGAGAGAGAGCGGACAAGCAAGCAAGCAATTATTTTTTATCGGTGGGGGGGGGGGGTAGGTCGTAGTAAGATTTTACTGACGGACATGAATGAAATCTCAGTGATCA
>NC_051409.1:14666265-14666890 GCF_015228065.2 Penaeus monodon | reverse complement strand
CTATGCACATGCACACAGATCTACTGCACATTCAGGCTTTAATTTCATGCCAATCTCCCGATAAGAACGGCCTCCACTCATGCTCGGCAACAATAACAATGAGTGTTTGACAGATGTTTTTTTCCTTATAACGCTTTCGCCATGCGGTTTATTAGGTCGGGCGCGCGGGGGTAGTGAGGGGGTTGGGGTGGGGTGGGGGTTAGGGAGGCTGGGCCGTGGGCGTGGGTGGGCGTCGTGGTTTGACTCTTCTCTTCGTCTCAGTAGTAGTACTACTTGTAATAAGTAGTGGCTGTCATAGCAGTGCCGTTATTGTCATTGGTAAAGCTGTCATTGTTTTATTATCAGTATCATTATTTTCATGATAATTTTTGCCATACTTGCTGTGATTGTTATTCTTAATTCAAATGTGATAATTAGTTTTATGACTGTTAGCTAGCACTATTGTTATATTGTGAATTCATTCATATAACCATAACTATTTCAAAGAAATCACAGATATCAAAATACCAAACTCAAACCTCCCTTGCGAGTACATGAAAGCTAATCAGTTATAACAAAACACTTTTATAACAAAACATTTTTATCCGATAATTGATTTTCAAAGTACACCACAACATCGCCCTCA
>NC_051409.1:14665896-14666160 GCF_015228065.2 Penaeus monodon | reverse complement strand
AGCAATGCGTTCAGAACCGACTTTCCCGCCCCTCTCCGCAGCCGACGAACCAGCCCGCAAATAGAGCACTAATTCTAAAGCTTCAATAAATATGTCAGTAACACATAATAAATCACGGCTTTAATCAAGTCCTCGAAGTAGGTTTAATCTCATGATTATTTTTTTATTGTTCCTAGAAGCGCATGATAGGTTTTTCCTCCTGGTTTCTAGCGTGGCCGAGATCACTAATTCAATGTTTATAGCACGGTAGTGAGGAGCGTATGG
>NC_051409.1:14665413-14665745 GCF_015228065.2 Penaeus monodon | reverse complement strand
TATATGAAAAAGACGTGAGAAATGAAAATACGAAAAAAAAATGTCAAAGTAAACAGGAAAAAAGGACAAAAAAGTAGAATCAGACGACGACGATCATGACAAATAAAAATCATCAGCAGGAAGAGGAAGAGAGAGAACAAGAATAAGAATGAGGAGACGCGAAACAGGTGTTGGAGCGGTGGGCGGCCAAGTGCAACAGGCGGGCGTGCCAAGAGAGGCGGTCGAGGAGCAAAGATAGTTGGGCGCGAATCCGGACGCGTTATTTTCCTTGTTTTTTGAAGGGCAGTTGCTGCCCCGCCCGCTCGCGAGGCGCTTGCGGGACGGGCGGGGCC
>NC_051409.1:14664920-14665191 GCF_015228065.2 Penaeus monodon | reverse complement strand
ATCGCTAATAGATACATGTTTTGATATCATCATCATTATGTTCTAATGATTATTATTTCGAATTGCCTGTTATATATGCTACGTCCTTCATATGTTGTATCGCACATAAAACTGATAATAACAGTTTATAGAGAAAACATTTCTAAAAGTCAGTACCGTCTAGACGTCTCTCCCACCCCCTCGCTGCCACTTACCCCCCCCCCCCCTAAAAAAAATAAAGTCCATAAAGATCTTTGTCTTCAAGGTCGAACAAAACGCATTTCACAGGTCG
>NC_051409.1:14664439-14664573 GCF_015228065.2 Penaeus monodon | reverse complement strand
TGGGGTGGAGGAGCATGCAGGGCGCGACGACGGACGACGAAAGTGGGGAGAAACGCCTTCCCACGCCGCCCACTACGAACCATAGGCGGCCTGAGAGACGCCCGTTCACGCCGGGTGCTGGGGAGGGGGGAGGG
>NC_051409.1:14664025-14664161 GCF_015228065.2 Penaeus monodon | reverse complement strand
CTTTCCCACCCACGAAGATATAATAGACCCGCCTTGTAGGAACATGGGGGGGTAGGGGGAGGGGTAGACGAGGCAGTAGATAAGTGATGTTTCAAGCACATTATGATAGGCAGACTTTACCATAACACTGGACTTC
>NC_051409.1:14662958-14663059 GCF_015228065.2 Penaeus monodon | reverse complement strand
CAGTAAATGAACGGCCTTGTTTAAAGTTGCATGTATATTATTTACATTTCATTCATAAATTTCCGTGTCATATACTCCATTCTCATATCATTGTGCATTAG
>NC_051409.1:14662357-14662564 GCF_015228065.2 Penaeus monodon | reverse complement strand
GGGATGCCAAATGTCTCCTTATCTTTTCATTCTTGCATTGTCTCCTATCCCGATGGCCTTTATTCTCCCTTCGGTAGACGGACAAAAACGCAGATGAACATCATGACAAGAAACAATAAGCAGATAAAGAAGTCAGAGGTCGCCATGAAAAAGTCACGAGGATCAGTGTATGGAGGGAGAGAAGAAGGACAAGGACCACCCCCGGGG
>NC_051409.1:14661895-14662025 GCF_015228065.2 Penaeus monodon | reverse complement strand
CACGCACTCTGCACACAGCCCGCCAAGAGCAGCGTTGGCGTGTGTATCCCGACATGACAGTCTCTCGGGTCAAGGGAGAAGAAAGACAGATGGCGATTTTTCTTTCTTTTTTATATATATTTTTTCTACA
>NC_051409.1:14661485-14661843 GCF_015228065.2 Penaeus monodon | reverse complement strand
CCTAATTTGCTAGGTTGGTCTGATTCCACGCGTCGATATTTTCCTAATAAAATCTATGATTCATAATAAGATCTTTATCTGAATCCTCATTAAGATATTTTACAGAAGGGTGATTCTTAACGATCCATTAATCTAAGTCACAAAGCTTAAAAGGAACAAATACTTTTTACACAATTGCGCTATACTGAAGCAAGCACGCACTCATACATCATAACAATTAAGTATATTCGCACATAAACCAGATCGCATATATAAATGAGTTATGTGATGTGGTCTGACATATCACATATTTAATAAGCGGACTAGGACGTGGCAACACGGTGTTTGTGAATAGCCTATATTACTTCCCCTCCGTCCG
>NC_051409.1:14660127-14660995 GCF_015228065.2 Penaeus monodon | reverse complement strand
ACCCGGGTCGGCGTGGGCCCAACAGCGCCTCAGATTCGGGAGAGGATGATTTAACTCCCTCCGAGAGATTACGACTCAATAACAACCGAGGCTGTCCCGCTCGCTTGATTATTTTTCTTGCTGCTTCGCTTATTCTGCTCTTCCACTGCCCTTTTTATCTCGCTCGTCTTCAGCGCCTCCCTTTTCTTGTTGTTGCTATTATTGGTGGTATTATCATTTTGTTACTGCTGTTATTCAATTCGTCAGACTTGTGCTTATCATTCCTTTTTTATCGTCACCATTCCCAACAGCATTACGACTATGTCGCTGCCATCAACTTCATTCTATAATCACTATCATCGTCACTGATAATAAATCACCATTACCAGCAGATGATCCCAATTACCATCATGGCGCTTACTCCTATCCTCTATCATGATAAAAAAAAAGTGACGATCATTTTTATATAGATTTTCCGATTGCCTTTCAAACACCTATTAATTTTCGAACTGACTGAATTTATAACATTCCATGGCCCATTTTGTAATCGTTCGTATCATACTGTATCTGACAGCTGTACCATACTGGCTTGAAAAAGAAAAAAAAAATCTGAAAAGGTTTTCGTGACTCCAGGGACCTATCGATGGCCCACGCCCTCGTCCCGGATCTCGCCTTCCTAAATATGGTGTTTCATTCGATACGACAGAATGGAAATTAAAGCTCGGTCAAGATTTTCCTTCCTTTTCTTCTAGATAAATATTTTCTGAATTTGTTTTTTTTTTTGTCAAGGTTTCCCTTCCTTTCTTTTTTAGATAAATATTTCCTGAATCTGTTTTTCCTTCCTTCCTTTCTTTTTTAGGTAAACATCTTTTTTTGAAGTTCGATCAAC
>NC_051409.1:14659061-14659325 GCF_015228065.2 Penaeus monodon | reverse complement strand
GCTGCCTGCTGCCTATCTATCTGCCGCTGCAGCCTGCATATCTATCTGCCTGTGGCATCATTCTGCCTCCTATCTATCATGCCTGTGCCAAGTCAGCTAAAGTGTCTATCTTCGCAGTTTCTCTCTCGTAAGTAATGGCATCTCGCGTAATCTAGTATGTGTTCCTTTCATTTGCACAAACAGGATGCTTGGTCTGTGAGTAATTGCATCCATTCAACTCACAGACTGTGATGTTTAGTATATATGTGTGAGTATGCGTGTATT
>NC_051409.1:14658599-14658892 GCF_015228065.2 Penaeus monodon | reverse complement strand
TTCGGACGCATGTATGCACATACACACATATCCGCGTGTATGCTTGCGAAAAAAAAAAATCTGCCGACAAGGTCAATGACAAAATCACTTCCACACTCGACCGCCGTCAAATCCTTGCCCGCAATGCCCCCGAGTAACCACATATGCCACAACGAGATAAGTGCCCCCTCCTTGATGCCCATTTGCATAAAATCTACTGCCAAATGCTGGCTTATAGAATAATTATGGAAATGAGCTCAATGCCAGGCTGCTAAGTGGTCAGTGAGAGAGAGTGGTGAGAGTTCAGTGAAAGC
>NC_051409.1:14658092-14658212 GCF_015228065.2 Penaeus monodon | reverse complement strand
TAAAGTCATTATCTTCAATAACGTTTAAAACGTGACTAGAAGACAAATTCATAAATACAGTTGTAATTAAAAATGGAGAGCTATGATAATAATTGCAGCATGATAAAAATAATAAAAAGT
>NC_051409.1:14657850-14657928 GCF_015228065.2 Penaeus monodon | reverse complement strand
AACAAAATCTGCAACAGACTATACCAACACTAACAATAAAAAAAAAAGGAAAAATAAGAAAGACAGGCGAATGGCAAC
>NC_051409.1:14657347-14657767 GCF_015228065.2 Penaeus monodon | reverse complement strand
TGAAACTTAATAAACATTTAAAATCAACTAAAAAAATATAAGAAATACAAATCTAACAGAAAGGAATACATATACAAGAACGGTTTCCCGTGTGTATAAATACGAAACAAAATTTAATAAACCAATGAATAAAAATACTTTGAATGCAATAACCTCAGACGATGACTCTGCAATCTCCATAGTAAAAAAAAAACAAAAAAACTTATCTTCTCTTGAAAGAAATGAAAATAAGAAATATGCAAATTATCTATCTAAAGGAGAAATATGAAACACCCATTGACAGCGTCAAATCTCTGTAGTTTTGTTATTATCATGGCCTTTGGATGAGTATTGTATAGTCGTAGTTATAAAAATGTACTTATTGTCACTAATATTGTCATAACAATAAGAAATCGTGGTAATGGTGATAACAATGTTACT
>NC_051409.1:14657181-14657256 GCF_015228065.2 Penaeus monodon | reverse complement strand
AACACAAATAATGACGGCATTACTAATACTACAATAAGAATAATCGCTTCCTACGACTGCCATCACTAATTATTA
>NC_051409.1:14656873-14657039 GCF_015228065.2 Penaeus monodon | reverse complement strand
GGCTACAACCACTACCCAACTACACGACGCCTCCACGGCCCCCACTTAGAGCACAGAGAGCAGCCTCAAGACGCCAGAAGGAGTGACACGTCTTTAAGAGGAAGGAGCCACATCCATCGCCGGGGAGAGCACAAGGGGCTGGACTCTGCCCGCGGATGGAGCTGTT
>NC_051409.1:14656572-14656709 GCF_015228065.2 Penaeus monodon | reverse complement strand
TGAGTAGCAAGACCCTGTTTTTCTGTCCTCCAAGCAGAGGGAATAATTAGAACTAAACATCTGATAAACGTCCTTCGCTTCTTTCTCTGTTCCCTTTCGCTTGTATTATGGTCTAAAACAGAAACGGAGAGATGCAT
>NC_051409.1:14655857-14656196 GCF_015228065.2 Penaeus monodon | reverse complement strand
GGAGCGAAAGGGAGAATTTAAAAGTACTGCCAGCAAAACAAACACACACATCCCTGCAACGTAACACAGTCATCAGCCAAAAAGTAAACAAACAACTACAAAAAAATCTCCACCGAAACAACCAGCCTTTTCATCGCAACATCCAAACTGACAGACAGACCATCAGACACAGACAAGAGCATCCGTCATAATTTAATCGAAATTAAATTCACGTTCCTGCTGCTCCGCTTAAAACAGGCATATGGCGATTTGTTGCGATTTAATCACTTAAGAGAAGAAATTAGAGTGTGTAAGGAGGAATAAAGTGTATTTAGGGAGAGGAAGAGAGAGATTGCAAGT
>NC_051409.1:14655274-14655785 GCF_015228065.2 Penaeus monodon | reverse complement strand
ACCTGAACAACCCTGTCTTATTCAGCAACAAAGTTTTTTTTTTGATAAAGTCCCCCTGATCTGTTCCATTATCCTATTATAATCATTTACGAACTCATTATCCCATCATTATTACTGCAATCACTACCATAACAGTCACACTTAATATCAATACTGGCATCACACTAATAATAATCATTAATACTTGCGACATCAGCATTCACAGCATCACCACGGCACTTCTAAGGTTTCTAAATTCATATCGTAAATAGAAGTGCAAAGCAATCACTATTATCAGCCGTCTTTTCCCTTTTTTTCCTCCCAAATAATTTGAATCTAGCCACAACATGACCTTGTGCTCGGTGTGTTCCCCCAACAGACATAACCGCATGTGAAGGTCAGATATTTTTTTCGTCTAATAAAGTTGATCCATAAGCCAGTATTATGAGGTGCGAATTGAAGGGAAACCGAGCCAGACGTCACCGGCTTGCCACCACAGGCAACCATAACAAATGCCGTCACTCTCTATCTC
>NC_051409.1:14654829-14655119 GCF_015228065.2 Penaeus monodon | reverse complement strand
AACGGAAGAAAGAAAAGTGTATGGGAAAGATTTTCTTTACTTGTAATCTTTCCCATACACTTTTCTTTCTTCCGTTTTATTTCCCAATCCCTTGATATACTTTACAGGTATCAATTATCTTTTTTTTAACCTTACTCTCGTCCACTTTCCTTTTTCTTCATCTCCCTTCAGCTGTTCCTCCTCCTTCTTTCCCCTTGTTTCTCTTCCTCTCACCCTATGCCCCTTCCTTTCTCCCTTTCTCTCACCGTCATCTAAATCTACACTCATTTAAACTGATTAAACTTATGAAT
>NC_051409.1:14654493-14654782 GCF_015228065.2 Penaeus monodon | reverse complement strand
GGGACTGAACAGTGACAATTCACACGTACCTACTGAAAGGACTTACTCGCGCTCAAGCAGCAACTTAAGTGATATCTAAAGCGGCGGATGCACACTGAGAGCAGTTGAGGCTAAATGCCCTCGGTGGAGGGGGAGGATCTTAGTACTTTCTTTGTGCTTTTTCTGAATTTAATGATGGCGTGGTGATTAGGATAATACTTATAGTAGGGCATAAGTAATATTAATGATCGTACTAACTGTCGTGGGTGTGATGACGGTTATGACGATGATGAGCATCATCACCGTTACC
>NC_051409.1:14654123-14654428 GCF_015228065.2 Penaeus monodon | reverse complement strand
AAGAGAAGGAATAAAGAGAAACACGAAGAATAATGAGAAAGTATTAAGAGAAAAGGGGATTTGAGGAACGGCGAAAAGCCGATCGCCTGCCTCGGCACAGACGCCCGCGCGCCCTCCGTCACCCCTTCGCCATGGCAATCACCTTGGCACTCATGGCATAAAGTCTGGCGAAAAAAGACACTGCCATGGGACAGTGCCAATATCATGAAATGTAAGAGTATCTCCTCGCATTTATATCTGACATTAACGAGGCGAGAAGCAGTCGGGAGACGCCAAGACCCCATCACCCCTCCCCCCTCGGCTAA
>NC_051409.1:14653710-14653959 GCF_015228065.2 Penaeus monodon | reverse complement strand
CTTATCGTGACGTCACCGTATTACGTCATCCTCGCCCTTTTCGCTATCGCTCTGCGCTACGGACATGGAGCCAGGCTGACCAGAAAGTGGACTGTGAAATATGACGTTTTATGTAATATATCACTTTATCAGATGATGGAAAAAGTTAAACAAATATATAATGAAGGGCTTCCTAGCAGTCGGACTTTCAATAAAATATTTCGGTATTGATATTACGTCAGATTTGAGAAACATCGAAGTCGACAATTT
>NC_051409.1:14653109-14653616 GCF_015228065.2 Penaeus monodon | reverse complement strand
TAAAAATAATAATAAAATCTCAACTTGAGTATATGGATATTTTTTGCTACATACTCCAAAGGAAAATGCTTGTGCAAACACAGCACGGAATTCGAAATTGCCCAGGTGTCTAATAATGAATTAAATAAGCACGGGCAATTGCACTTGTTAACAATACATGTGATCATTTCTCTGTCGAAGGCCATAGGGATATTTGCATAGCTGCTGCGAGACATCAATTGCATGCGCGTTTGATGAAGAGAAATATAAATATCCCTTCAGAAAGAACAGAAAAAATTAATAACCAAACAGAGGGGATATTTTTTCCTCCTTTTTTTTCAAAGTATGTTTCATAAGATCGGGTTATGATGACATCACCAATGATATGTGTACACGTGTGCGTATGTGTGCGTGTTGAGTCGAAGACATACAGCCACATCATTAGCTTTGCAAATATTTAACTTCACTGGCGCGTGAGTAAGTTGATCTAGGCATATTTGCACGAGTTTATGCGTGACTTCGTAAACT
>NC_051409.1:14652239-14652580 GCF_015228065.2 Penaeus monodon | reverse complement strand
CGCACAAGAAAAAAAAACGATAGGGCGAGCGAGACCACGAGTTTAGCACAGGGTCCACACGCCCACGAGACGCCCGCGCGAGCACGAACCAACTAACGCACGCCCATCCCGCCCACTATAGCCTCCCTGGCGCCTCCTCTGTCGAACTTAAAGCACGACGTCCCAAAATTGTCCAAACAATCAACTCGTGATAATTAAAGATTAATTACCCTCACTGCCCCATGAATAATCTGATCGCTGGGCTTTATAAGGATCGATCTGATTAAGGGATGGGCGAAGACCCGCAGGATTTAATTAATAAAAGTAACTTGAGGGATTGGAATCTGGCTACTGTTTTCCCT
>NC_051409.1:14651834-14651998 GCF_015228065.2 Penaeus monodon | reverse complement strand
TCTTTTCTCACTTTCTGCCTCTTATTTCTCCCTCTCTCCGCCTTCCTTTTTTCTTCTTCCTACTATTATTATTTTCTTTACATCTGTCTCCATTTTCTTCTTTCTTCTCTCTCTGTTTTCTTCTTCTACGCCTTCCATTTGTTCTTTATCATCTTCAACAGCTT
>NC_051409.1:14651731-14651801 GCF_015228065.2 Penaeus monodon | reverse complement strand
CAATCTTCATCTTGAACACGCAATCCCACACTGAAAGAACCCCATTAAAAATACCAAATGACATCATGAC
>NC_051409.1:14651534-14651689 GCF_015228065.2 Penaeus monodon | reverse complement strand
TGCGTGAGCTCATATGACAATAAAAGAGAAAATACTAATAAACTATAAAAGGCTTTAATGGTTTAATGCCATCTTGTAAAATAAACGTCATGATTGGCACATGATAACGCATGAGGAATAACATAAGGCGAGACTCGCATAATAATAAAATGATT
>NC_051409.1:14650706-14650921 GCF_015228065.2 Penaeus monodon | reverse complement strand
TAGATACACAGAAAAAAAAATGAGAGGGAATTAGACAAACATACAGATAACCGTAAAAAAGATATAAAGAGACAGACAGATATAAACACTAGCAATGAACAAGTGTTTGTCCGAAACACTGCACGGCTGCCTCATCTCGTGCTTCGAATTAGACCCTTGTAGATATTTTGTCGCCTCCCCCCCCCCTAACACCTTCTAACGCCGCCTCTATTCTT
>NC_051409.1:14650336-14650442 GCF_015228065.2 Penaeus monodon | reverse complement strand
CTTTATCGCTTATTATCTCTCATCTCTCCCTTTATCCAGCGATCCCTCTCGTCTCCGTGACTTGAACCCTGCCTCCCACTTCTTAATGGACCGAAATTTAGTGTGC
>NC_051409.1:14650101-14650177 GCF_015228065.2 Penaeus monodon | reverse complement strand
GAAGCTGGAGGGGGTCAGATGTCGTTGCTTTTATTTCATTATCATTATGAACATAATGATCAAATTTATTATAAAA
>NC_051409.1:14649381-14649729 GCF_015228065.2 Penaeus monodon | reverse complement strand
GCGACTTGTGTTTCCTTATCAATAGTTTTTGTTAATCTAATCTTATTCATTTATTTATCCACTCGCTCATTTGTCTATTTTCATCCCCATAATTATCACTGTTTGCACTGCAGGCTCTCGTTTCGTAACTATGACGCTCAGTAATGCAACGCAACTAAGTGCTTAATCGTGTGCATGTTGTGTGGATGTGTGTACGTATTATCTGTGTGTGCGTATTCATCCCAACATTCCTCTCCGTCAGTCTACTTTGAAAGAAATTTAAGATTATGTAAAAAATGAAGAAAAAAAAGTGAGCTCAGACCTTCATAGGGTACACAATACCGGATTCTTGATGACGTCACGCTTTCG
>NC_051409.1:14649044-14649281 GCF_015228065.2 Penaeus monodon | reverse complement strand
AAATGAAAAATGCATGAAAAAAGACATACACTTGCTGGGGCGTGAGAGAACACTCGTAAATGCACCAATATATATGCAAAAAATATTTATATAAGCAACACACGCCATGTCAGAGGCCTACGGGAGCAAAGGGTCAAGTTTAATAATGATGGACAGACACGAGAGAGGAAGGTTAAAAAGGGGGGGGGGGTGAAAATAAAATAAAGTGGAAATGCGAAGAGAGGAGAGAAAGTAACG
>NC_051409.1:14648534-14648781 GCF_015228065.2 Penaeus monodon | reverse complement strand
CACCGAAGAGGACAGGAAGGGAGCGAAAGGCAGACCGACGAGGAGAGTGAAAAGGAAGAGAGGTAAGGTCGAAGGTCCCAAGGTGAGGTCAGGAGGGCCCCCAGACACACATCGGCGGGAAGGACACATTCCTCCCCTTCAGGCTAATGGCGTGGGGGGGGGGGGGGGTCCACGCAAGCTTACTCAGTGACGTCATGCTCGGAAACACTATCTGTTTGACCGTATCTTTATCTATGCATACATACAT
>NC_051409.1:14648204-14648469 GCF_015228065.2 Penaeus monodon | reverse complement strand
GGGACAAGAATAATGGATTTCTAGCAGAGATTACGATCTAAATGGTAAATAACGCACAACAGATAAAGTCATGTGAAAAAGAGAGGGATGGAAAGTTCAGCGAAGCAGCTCAAGATTTTACTCGTTAGAATAGAAAAATCTGTAAACAACGAAATGTGCCGAAAAACGTCCCTTCCATTTGCGCTGAAAGTACCTCGTGACTGGCTGAAGGGGGAGGGGGTTTTGATGGGAGAATGCGGTTTCTATATTTTTCTTAATTTCACGC
>NC_051409.1:14647098-14647245 GCF_015228065.2 Penaeus monodon | reverse complement strand
ACCCCTCTCTCTGTAGGTACTAAAATGTAGTTCTTTGTATCAAGTTTCGTGTCCGAGGAAAAAAGGGTCTCCCGAGAGAAGTGTAACCAACAGACCATTTTTTGCATAACATTGGCCTAACTCCGACACATTCCTCTTCGGTGTAAC
>NC_051409.1:14646545-14646850 GCF_015228065.2 Penaeus monodon | reverse complement strand
GAGACAAGATCCACTCTACTCTGCGTGCTATATAAATGGCTGTTGACACAAGCACACGATGCGCTTATCGACGCTCAACTGGGACACGTCAAGCGGGGAGCTAGGTGGCTGCCCACTATAAATAAGGGCGAGAGATAATACCGGTGCTCTTCGCTCTTCACACGCGCCTCGTCAATCACTCGATATTAAAAGGCAATTAAGAGCAGTTGGACATCAAAAAAGGACGGGTAATTGCGCCTAATGGAAGCTTGTGCGCGCGTGTTGAGTGGCGGGGCTGCGAGGCTGAGGAGCTGGGATTTTTTCCG
>NC_051409.1:14646353-14646417 GCF_015228065.2 Penaeus monodon | reverse complement strand
CATTCGCCATTTCCATATTTGTATAACTTCTTTCCATTTTTTTCCCTTTATCCCATCCCGTCTT
>NC_051409.1:14645939-14646279 GCF_015228065.2 Penaeus monodon | reverse complement strand
TTACACTGATTTTGGTCTCTAGTCTTTGCTGATTAAAATAATGACTCAGCATCTTCTCGAGTTGGTGTATAATCAGTTAAATTTAACGATTGATCAGTTCTGGACGAATGGACGCCTCTATTTGCACATGTCATTCATTCATTCGTCGCAATTGTAAGATGCAAAGATTAATTCGATAGTATTTTGGTTACGCTCTAAGACTATTTCCTTCAGAAAATAAAAAGAAGAAAGATAATGAGAGAAAAAAAGGAAAAGAAAAAAGGAAATGACAGATAAAGGGAGAGACGGGAATTTAATTGAAAAGAATGGACATACAAAGAAATTGTAAATAATGGACATG
>NC_051409.1:14645670-14645851 GCF_015228065.2 Penaeus monodon | reverse complement strand
CAGACAAATAGCCTTAGTCTTCCTTTCTCATATTTTAAAAAGGGCGATTTTTTACAGCTTTTTTTCCGACCCCTTCCATAGGCCTACTGTTAAGATTTAGGGAGTATTGCACACCCAGACCCGCAGTGAGTAACAATAAAAGAGATTTATGGCTTGGACCACGCCGCTCTCAATCGTTCCT
>NC_051409.1:14644964-14645180 GCF_015228065.2 Penaeus monodon | reverse complement strand
AAAACATGTCAGGGACAAGAGCAACCAACCCAACAAAAGTTACGTTTCAGAAATAGCAAAAATTCAAAAATCAAATCAGTAGCATATACTGTGCGAATTTGTTTTCTTTTCGGAAAATGCAAACACCTTTTTTCGACACATCTGAGAAGTTGCAGCGATGAGCAAATAAACGGGATGATCGGCAGTCTTGCAATTAGCTTTCCCTCTGTGGTGCGG
>NC_051409.1:14644222-14644317 GCF_015228065.2 Penaeus monodon | reverse complement strand
CCCCCCCCCCCGACCTCTCCCACAGGGGAAGGGGAGGTAATCAAGTTTCGCTCGAATTTCGTCTTTTTTATGCTCATTGGTTAACTTTTACGGCT
>NC_051409.1:14644115-14644187 GCF_015228065.2 Penaeus monodon | reverse complement strand
GTCTTTTCCTGTTTGCCTTTTTTTGTCTTCCCTTTTTCTTAGAGAGATAGAGCAGGGAGAAAAAAAACAGTC
>NC_051409.1:14643556-14643815 GCF_015228065.2 Penaeus monodon | reverse complement strand
GAGAAGAGGCGCGCCCACGCCCCCGATCGAAGGCGCGACGCAGTCGGGCACCGACCAAGGCACTTGAATCCGTCGACACGCGCATCTCGGCCACGGACGCCTAGGGCGCCTGGCGGCCTTATCGGGTCCAAAAGGCCTCGGGTCGGTCTCGATCACCTGAGCCCGGCCCCTGGCTGTTTGGCTGCTGGCCTTTTGCCTCTCTCTGGCTTGCTTTCATTCTCGTTCTCCCTTTTCTCTCTCCCCTCGCCGTCCTCAACGT
>NC_051409.1:14643366-14643483 GCF_015228065.2 Penaeus monodon | reverse complement strand
CGACAAAAAAGGCAAACTCTATGGAAATTGGAAAATCAATTCCCTGTTCCCTAACCTAGCCTTCCGTCACACCTGTCAGCATTTCATGATCCACTTGACGGATGAGGACTCCATCTT
>NC_051409.1:14642950-14643070 GCF_015228065.2 Penaeus monodon | reverse complement strand
TCGCTCCAAATAAGCTTGTGGCGAAGTCCTTTGAGGAGAAGATGGGCTGTTTATGGCGGTGCCTTTGAATTTTCTAAAGACTTTTTTTTGAAAATGGATAAGTTCTTTTTAGAAATTTGA
>NC_051409.1:14642592-14642865 GCF_015228065.2 Penaeus monodon | reverse complement strand
TACAATAACGGTATCTTAATCTTAACTGTCATCATTATACATACGATAACCGTGACAATAATACGAATAAAACACACCAAACTATACACCACATACACTAAACATGCACACTACTAGACGTACAAAAATAAGACGAAATCTCTACCTTTTTCCTTGCCATACTATATGTGTTACTCCCCTCCCCCCTCCCCTCAGCTCACTAACGAGGGGAAACGAGCTTATCACCATTTTTTATTAGTTTGGAGAACCACGTCATAAAGCTGTACACGGCGG
>NC_051409.1:14641775-14641961 GCF_015228065.2 Penaeus monodon | reverse complement strand
CTGTTGCGCTTTTCGTGAGCGCGAAGGAGCGAGGCAATAACCCTCGCGAGGAGAGAAGAGGCCCATACATTACTAAAACGAGTCTCCAAAAGAGACGCGAAGCCGAGGCGCAAACAGCCGTGTATCGCCCTGTGGCTGAGTGATTTGTTGAAGGGGGAGGAGGAGGGGAGGGAAGAAATGGGGAAC
>NC_051409.1:14641440-14641601 GCF_015228065.2 Penaeus monodon | reverse complement strand
ACTCGGAAATAGTAAGCAATCTGGCGAGTGACATCACATCATGACTAAAACCCACCAAAACTTGCCAAACACGACAGCCAAAGTATCCACACACCCACATGAACTATCCACACCAAAAAACACTTAACAGCAAGAGAAACAACATCACAAACCAAGTACCG
>NC_051409.1:14641207-14641406 GCF_015228065.2 Penaeus monodon | reverse complement strand
CCTAGGTATCCAGCTCACACAACCTACACAAACAAAATAAAAACCGGGAGCGTCCGACTCCAGCGATGCATCTTGGTCAGAGCAAGTTGCAAATATGGCTTCGCAGGAGAGATATCACAGACCAGATTTTGCACACCTCAAGGACAGAGCCGAGTGCCTCACTGACTTAAAGTAAAAGGACAACAATTTTTTTTTTCTT
>NC_051409.1:14640650-14641136 GCF_015228065.2 Penaeus monodon | reverse complement strand
GTTGTGTAAACATAGCGGTGAATTTTATGTTAAAAAGGGAGGTGTTTATTGCATGGTGGAGTAATATTGATGTAAGTTATGGGTAATAATGCTAATGGTATACTAGAAATAATGGTAAACTATCAGCTAGTTGATACATAATATGATGAAAATAACATACAAGTCATAACATTAATCATTATACCCATAACCACTATGTCCTATTGCGCTACTAATATACCAGAAACCACAAAATACTATCTATCGACTTGTGCGTTATTGACTAATAATAACACAAGAACAACAAAAAAAATGACAACCAGAAATACCAGACCAACCTTTTATAATTCCTTACAAAGACTTCAACTTAATCACTGCCAACCAGAAACCACAACCAAGAACTTGACAACACCAGCGAACAAACCAACGCCACCAACCAAGGACACAACCTCATATTCCACCTCATCAAACGACTCGCGACACACCTTCCAATTTGCCCGACAGCCA
>NC_051409.1:14639973-14640451 GCF_015228065.2 Penaeus monodon | reverse complement strand
ACGCCAAATCGGGTTTCAGTTTTATCGAAGGCGGATATCAGACGCTGGAGCCCGCTTGCCCCCGACAATCTCGGCGATCGCGCGCAATTAACCCTTGACTATTAAATTAACGCAAGATTGCCTTTCTTGGGCCGGGTGATATAATCGGCAGGGGGGAGGGGGAAGGAGAGAGAGGGGAAGGAGGGGAGGAGGATAAGGAGGAGGGGGGGTATGGGGGGAGTGGGTAGCAGGGGAAGAAGGGTAGGGGGGAAGTGGATACGAGGGGGCACGAGGGGAGTGGGTAGGAGAGGGAGGGGGTGGAGGGGGATGGGGGCGCGGGTAGGGCTGAAGGGAAGGGGTAAGAGGAAAGAAACGAGACGTGGAGGGGGAAGGACCTTAAAAAGGGGCATGGGATAAAAGAGAGTAGGAGTCTGAAGAGGAGAGATGAAAGGAAAGAAAGAAAAAAAAGGGAAAAAGAAGAATAAAGACCAAGACTTGG
>NC_051409.1:14639366-14639857 GCF_015228065.2 Penaeus monodon | reverse complement strand
GGACCAGGCAGCGAACAGAAAAAGGGAAAACAAAGACCTCCTCTTTACACACCATATACACGACCGACCCCCCCCCCCCCCGTCCTTTTTAAGCAATAGCCGACTCTTTTTAAACTCTCACCGACCGAGGGAAGGATACAGCTAAATAGAGCTGATCTCAAGACATTTCTACGACTTACTTATCCTGTTTTATCCTATTACTTCCTTATCACCTTTTTTTTTTATCCTTCATTACTTTCTTATCGCCCTTTTTATCCTTCTACTACTTACTTATCCTTTTATATCCTTTCTTATCGCCTCTTTATCCTACTATTGCTTGCTTATCACTCTTTTTTTCATCCTTCCAGACCCCATATACGCCTCCTTTGAGCTCGTGTGTTGAGCTGTCGCGTGCCTCGTGTGTGCAATTTCGCCGTCCCATTGTGGGCCCTGCAGATTGGGGCCGCCTTGGGGTCCGGACACTGGCCTGTGGGTGTCGTTTCGTTTCAAAA
>NC_051409.1:14638838-14639024 GCF_015228065.2 Penaeus monodon | reverse complement strand
CCATGATCAAAGTAATGAATAAATAAAAGTACGATGTAAAAAATAAAAAAGAACGATGCGGAACACGAGCTCAATGATAGAATGTAATCAAAAGCGCCTATCTAGCGGAGGAGTGAGAGGCCGACCATCATCCCCAATCACCTTCCCCATCGACTGGCTTTCCAGCTTTGGGGACGAGCCATTAAG
>NC_051409.1:14638585-14638659 GCF_015228065.2 Penaeus monodon | reverse complement strand
TCGACCCCTGCCTTATCTGCCCCGTAATGCCCGTGTCTGAGCAGCACTGATTGTGAGAAGAGTGATTCGGAGCC
>NC_051409.1:14638229-14638294 GCF_015228065.2 Penaeus monodon | reverse complement strand
TACTCCTACTACCTCTTGCGTCATCGCTTTCATTCTGGTTCGTGTCTCTGCATGCTGGGTCGCGA
>NC_051409.1:14638012-14638137 GCF_015228065.2 Penaeus monodon | reverse complement strand
AATCTAAATCTGGAACGACTACGATTTGCATAATTTCATGAGAGTGAATGATTTCCTAAACAAGGATTGAAAATTTCGCAAGGCAAGATTCACAACCAAATAAAGATGGCGAAATGATTAAGAAA
>NC_051409.1:14637825-14637943 GCF_015228065.2 Penaeus monodon | reverse complement strand
GTATCCATCTCATTTATACATTTACTTTAGTTGCCTGAATGTCCCTTACTTAAATAAGTATCTTACAAACTTAAATCGCTTCTTACATATTCAAGTTTCTCCTTGTCTCTTAATTCAA
>NC_051409.1:14637247-14637667 GCF_015228065.2 Penaeus monodon | reverse complement strand
TCCAATTACCTGCTTCTACCTCGCCTCCATCCGCCCAAAAAGCGGATACCTTTACACAGGAGCACAGGCGTCGACCTCCTACCACACCCACACCCACGCCCACACATCTCCATTCACCCGCCCACACCTCGAGTTCCTTATCCCCCGTCCCCCCACACCTTGGTCCCTTGGCCTCCTACCCCCTTACCAGCCCACACTTCCAGTCTTTTGACCCCCCCTCCCTCTACAGTGAGTCTCTTAACCCCCTCCCCCATCTACGCCCACTCCACGCCCATCCGATAGTTTGATCTACCGCCCACACGGACACCCAGCCCCTACAGCGAAGGTCTCGGGTTCTCTGGGTTAGGTGTAAGTGGACGATATATTGCGCTTGGCTGACGGCGCCCTGTGTGGAGGCTGGGTGCCACTGTGTCAGCGCTT
>NC_051409.1:14636782-14636928 GCF_015228065.2 Penaeus monodon | reverse complement strand
TAACGAACACAATGGGCAACATACCAAAGACTGAAGTGAAGAAATGCAGGTAAATAAACACATCAGGAATGAAAAAATAGAGGTGGAAATGAACAAATAATGGCTGCTTCTATTGCCTACGGCTGGGAAGTGCGAAGCGATAATTT
>NC_051409.1:14635778-14636746 GCF_015228065.2 Penaeus monodon | reverse complement strand
CTCTTTTACACACCAAAGACCCTACTAGAAAAAATAGGAGCCCTTAACACACAAAGCCAAGCCACCTTCATAACTCTCTCCTCTCACCCCCCCCCCCCGCACTTCTGTGACTCCCAGAGAGCCTCTCACAGGAAGATGCTTATCTCTCGTATCTGACTTCTGTTAGTAAACACCAGGAGGGGGAAGGGGAGGGGGAGGAGAGGGGAGAGGAGGAAAGGGAGAGGGAAAAAGAAGGGGGAAGTAGGGTGACCCAGAAGAGGGGGGAAATGGGGGAAGAATTGGAGGAAGAACAAAAAGAGGGGAGAGGAGGGGAGGGGAAAGACAAGGAAGGGAAAATGGAGAAGAATGAGGGGAGAGGGCGGATGAAATGGGAGTGAGGAAGGGGGGAGAAGGGAGAGGAGGAGGAAGGCGAAGAGGAAAGAGGTGAAGCTGACGAGGGGGCAGAGAACGAGAGATGGGATGTAGAGTGACTGAGAAAAATGACCCCCATCTCTGTCTCCCACACCGTATCGCCTATCACCGTCGATCTATTTTCCCAAAACACTCCACATCGCCGAATTATCTCCCCTCAATCGAGACTTATTACTAAATAAAACGATAAAGGCCATAAACAAAGATAAACGCCACCACACTTACAAAACGCGGCCGACCTCCCCCCCCCCCCCCGCCGGCCGCTTCAACGCCACTGGGTCAAAACTCACCTGAAAAAGAACGAAATAAATGCATTAAATAAAGACGCCAAAAATGAAGCAAATCAGAAATAAATCATACATAAAAGATAAAACACAAATAAATTTTACATAGAAGAATAAAACTGTGATGAATTATACACCAAGAAATGAGATAAAAATGAATATATTACATAAAAAAAGTGAAATACAGAAAATGAATGGCTGAGAAGTGTATATTGAAAAATTGACAAAAATGCACTTGAGAAGGATTTTCTATTCATATCACAAAACACAACT
>NC_051409.1:14635117-14635620 GCF_015228065.2 Penaeus monodon | reverse complement strand
CGACCGAGAATCACCAGAATTAACACCTAAATTACCTCTCTTCCCAAGGCCATAAACACCTTGAGGATTCGTGCAATAAAGGCATAAAGATGCCGCGCGAGACAGCAACAAAACAGCCGCCAGATTCGGTTAAGTGAGAACGGCCGCTTAAGGAGAGAGGTCGGCCGTCGTGGAGGTGCGAAAGATCTTTCTTCTAATTACTTTTATTTTAATCTAAGAAGATCTGGGATGTAGGAAGCATCTGTTTTCTTGTTTGGTGCAATTTTATAACGCACAAACTCGATAAATAAGCAAATAAAAAAAAAATACACACTTTTTCCTTAACCTTATCACGCAGGCTGGGAGATCCGCTAGCCCTCGCCTGGACTGATAAAACAGCATCATCTTGGCTCCATCTCGCACGCAAAATTACCCCACCCCCCTTCACCCACATAGCAAGCAAACCTGGAGACTATAGGAACAGCGACTTGGCTCCATCTCATATGCCGTGAACATACGAGCCT
>NC_051409.1:14634720-14634972 GCF_015228065.2 Penaeus monodon | reverse complement strand
CTCACCCATATCGCCACCAGAGCTGCATCGCCTTATTCCTTTCAACTTTCTTTAAAAAATCTGCCATCCGTATTATACCCCCCCCCCCTCGACCGCCATTTCACCGAGATACCGATCGACGCTTGCGCTGCATATTTGACTGTAACTGTAAGCTTGTCCGACTGCTGTGCTATTTTGCTCTCCCTGTTCTTACATCCAGCTCATTAAACTCTTACATGACTAATGTTTAACAGCCATATAGAGGCAACACTA
>NC_051409.1:14634453-14634632 GCF_015228065.2 Penaeus monodon | reverse complement strand
CTGGAATGAGGTAGTATATCATATAAAAGAGACAATGGTAATCTCAGAACGAGCTTACGTGGAAGAAGAAAGTGCTTTCGTCTGTGTATAGAGATTTAGGTCAATATTTTTTGGCTTGATAAGCGAACTTTATTAGAAGTGGAACGAATACTTATACTGTCAGAAGTGAATGTTAATGG
>NC_051409.1:14634139-14634248 GCF_015228065.2 Penaeus monodon | reverse complement strand
TGAACGGAAAGAAAAAGCTTATTCATTTTTATTCTTTCTCCCTCCCTCTTCGTGTTTACCTCCTTAATCCACTCTCCATTATCTTCCATTAATTCTAATGTACTAAACT
>NC_051409.1:14633770-14634024 GCF_015228065.2 Penaeus monodon | reverse complement strand
CCCCCTCGATCTTTCAAGAAAAAAAAAAAGTTTTCCGCGGTTTCAAAATTCTATGATTGTTTAAATGCAAGTGACTTGAAGTTTCAAGAGACTGTAACCTTATATATCATCATCTTTATGTTTTCTTGCATTATATTGGCGTAAGTAAACACTGTACTTATGAATGATTGTTGGTATTGAGACTTTTATTGTAATATGATGCAGATTTATGCAAATTTTGTTCTTAATCTTGTTGTTTTGAAAGGCAGTTTGTC
>NC_051409.1:14632212-14632888 GCF_015228065.2 Penaeus monodon | reverse complement strand
CAAGTATATACAACCAAATACATTATGCAGAACCTTGTATAAACTCATTCAAACTAAAACAAACAAATACAAAGACACAGAGAACAGCGGAAGCATTCAACTGCTGCGAACAAATAAATAACGGCTAGAAGAAAATTAAAGAAGAATAAGAAAGAATTAAAAAAAAAAACATGAAAATGCGGAAAACGTTTATTTACAAAAAAGTCTTAACCTCCGAACACCTTTATTCATTCATTATTTTTTTTCCTGACGTGTTGTGTGAATTAGATGCGTCCTTCCTATTATGTGCAGTGTCTGAAAAAAAAAACAGAGCTAAAACGAAATAAACAAAACAGAAACAACTCGAACAAAATTCCAACTAGACACAGAAGAAAAAGTGAAACAAATCGAAAAAAACACACGAATAAAACCAAATTCTATGCAACCCTTCGCCATTGCACACAGCTCATTGCACACAGCAACATGCACCCGACCTACTTCCCGCATCCGACAGCCCGCGGAAGGCGTCATACGTGTAGATGGACGCTAGGCCTACACCAGCATCATGTCCCAGTTCATCTGATACTCGCGAGATGTAGGTTAACGAGCGTGAGTTGTGCAAGGGTGAAAGACCACCCTGTCTCTACACCCTGCCGTCCCCTACCCTATATGCCAGCCCCTACGCGTGTTAGAGAAA
>NC_051409.1:14631820-14631990 GCF_015228065.2 Penaeus monodon | reverse complement strand
ATTTCTGTTAGAATTCCCTGTGTTTTTATCCCCCCCCCCCCTTTTTTTTTGCAATCATATACCTAACTAAAATGTTTCATCTCACCATCATTACAATCTACAATGTAAATTACCATTCCGCTTGTGAATACATCAGTTCACCCATCCTTACCAAAAGCTATCCCAATTTG
>NC_051409.1:14631647-14631776 GCF_015228065.2 Penaeus monodon | reverse complement strand
CGATCATGACCAAGATTTTTTCTCGCAATTCGAAACATCTCGAAACCTTCGAAAAAAAAACTTTTATCATCCTCTAGAGCTCATTTGGACCATGTATAAAACGGGATTTTCGACCATTCTTCCCCCTTC
>NC_051409.1:14631462-14631623 GCF_015228065.2 Penaeus monodon | reverse complement strand
CACCCTCAGTCACAGTCTTCACCCTATAATGAGGATCGTGTTTGGAAAAGCAACTCGATGTAAAATGCAAGCTGATGCCCCCTTTGCCCTGCACTTTTGTGTTCCCCAAAAGCAGATTTCCTTTGCCGGCGTCTGGGCCTTTGTTTCCTCATTAGTGGGGA
>NC_051409.1:14631258-14631382 GCF_015228065.2 Penaeus monodon | reverse complement strand
TTTTCTGTCGCTTCCATGTTCACAAAAACAATAAACTGCACCTCTTACGGGATTTGCGTGTTTGGATCTTCCGTGGAATGTGCCGAGAAAAGATTGGGGAAGGGAGAGGCAGGGAGGGAAAAGG
>NC_051409.1:14630587-14630763 GCF_015228065.2 Penaeus monodon | reverse complement strand
TTTTTTTTTTTTTTTTCCCCCCCCCCCCCCCCTTTTTTTTCCCCCGGGGGGGCCCCCCCCCCCCCTTTTTTTTTGGGGGGGGGGGGGGGGTTTTTTTTTTTTTTTCCCCCCTTTTTTTTAAAAAATTTTTTTCCCCCCTTTTTTTTCCCCCTTTTTTTTCCCCTTTTTCTTTTTTT
>NC_051409.1:14629891-14630557 GCF_015228065.2 Penaeus monodon | reverse complement strand
TTTCCCTCTTTCCCCTCTTTTCCCTCCCTCCCTCTTCCTCCCCCCTTTTTTTTCTCCCCTTCCCCCCTTTTCTTCCTCCCCCCTCTCTCCCCCTTTTCTTCTTTTCTTTCCCCCCTTTTCTCCCCCCCTCTTTCCCCCCCCTCCCTTTTCCCCCCTTCTCCCCTCCCCCCCCCCCCCTTTTCCCCCCCCTTCCCTCCCCCTCCCCCCTCCCCTTTTCCCTCCTTCCCCTTCCCTTCCCCTTTCCCCCTCCCCCTTCCCCTTTCCCCTTTCCCCTTCCCCTTTTTCCTCCCCTCTTTCCCCCCCCCCTTTTTCCCCCCTTCCCATTAAAAAGGTCCGTATGCTGACCTCCCCTTTGATTATTTCAGCAAGTCCCAGAGGTTCCAAAATGCTGATGTTCGGCATTCTTCCCTATGGATTCCACTCCGTCGGCGTCTACAGAAAGCGTGTTATTTCCTTAATTAATGTGATGCGGAGAACCTGTCTGTGTGTATGAGTCATGTGCTTGGCTTTCCGGGGATGTTTTGTGCACCTATACACATCGCATACACATGAGGAGTCCCTGGCTTTCTGGAGAGGCGAAGGTAAAACTTACATGTCATTATGAGTACGTACAGGTAAACAAAAACAGAACCCACATGCATCTTTACGCTTACAGAGGTAAAGATT
>NC_051409.1:14629035-14629815 GCF_015228065.2 Penaeus monodon | reverse complement strand
AAGCAAGACGTGCGCTTCATCAGATAAAGCAGGTCGCTGAAGGGACGTTGACAGCCAAGAGTCGGTCCTTATTTGTCAAAAAGTTATTATTTTGGAGAAGTCTCTCGTCCAAACTTGGTATCCAGCGAAACATGGGAAAAAGAGAAAAGGGGAAGAGAGAGAAAGAGGGAGGAAACATAAAAGAATGGGCAGGGAAAAGTGGAGAATGAATGAGATAAGAGAATGGGCAGGAGGAGAAACGGAGGGAAAATGAATAAGCGAGATTGGGCAAGGAGAGAAAGGGCAAGGAAAAAGGGAGAATGAATGAGATAGAGAATGGACAGGAAAGGAAACGGAGAGTAGACGAACATGAGGGATTGGGTAAGGAGGGGGAAAGATGAAGAATGAATAAGAGAAAGAATGAACAGGTAGAAAGAGGGAGAATAGATAATAGAGAGGACGGGCAAAGGAGAGGCAAATGTAGACGGAATAACTGGGCAGGGAGAGAGACATAGGGAAAAGTCACAAGAAAGAGAGAATGCATGAATAAGACAGATAATAGGCAGGAAGAGAGGAGGATGAAGAATGAATATAAGAGAAGATGTGCAGGCGACAGACAGAGATAAAATAAATAAGACAGAGACTTGGCAGGGAGAGAGACTGATGAAGATTAGATAAGAGAGAACGGGCAAGAAGAGACAGAGGGGGAGTTGGTGTGTGAGAGGACGGAGAGGGAGAGACACAGCGAGAGAATAAATAAGAGAGAGGGAGATAAAGTGCATAAGCGGAGAGTAAAAGAAA
>NC_051409.1:14628466-14628731 GCF_015228065.2 Penaeus monodon | reverse complement strand
TAAAACAGACAGTCAAGACGAGAATCAGACAACCGTAAAAGGCAGATAGACTTGAAAGACGGATGCATAAAGAGGTAGAAAATGAGCAGATATTGCAAACAAAGAAAAAGGAAAAAAAAACAAACTATAGAAAAAAGCAAGGAATGAAAAACAGAACAAACTGAAGATCTACATAGACAAAGGAACAAATATGCTAAACAATCTCAAAGTATCGGTAATAGATATAAGAGTAACAACAAACGAACTCTTCAACAAAGATGATATT
>NC_051409.1:14628287-14628366 GCF_015228065.2 Penaeus monodon | reverse complement strand
TGCAATATTTTCCATTCTTCCCCGACAGAAATCCTCGTCTTTCGACCTTCATATCGCGAATGGGCATAACAGCCGAGGG
>NC_051409.1:14627524-14628250 GCF_015228065.2 Penaeus monodon | reverse complement strand
GTAACGCGCCGTAACACATACGTCGCCACGGCCCTCCACCTGGGTCGCTCGGGCAACCTGTCAGTCATCCGGAAGGACAATGGGATTTCGCGAAGGAAGCTGGGAGGAGAGGGGGGGGGAGGGGAGTTGGGGAAGATGGGAAGGAGGGCCAGAGGTGGAAGGAGGGGGGTGAGGGGGATGGAGGCGGAGAGGGAGAAGAAGGGAAGGAGATGGAACGGAGGGAGGAGAGGGGGTGGGCTTGAATGCGAGGGAATGCGAGGAGGAGGAAGGGCAGGGAGGAACGGGAGGGGTGAGACTTGGCGGGGAAGGATGAGGGACTGAGAGGACCTAGACGAGGGGAAAGGAGAGAGGGAGCCAGGGAGGGGAGGGGGGAGGGGTGCAAGACGGAAGAGGGGTTATCCTGGGCTGGGTAAAGGATGCAGGAGCGTCTAGCCGTCTCTGTCGAGTTCCGGTCTAGGAGCGACTTTGTTGTTATCAAGTTGAGTCACAATATTTTCTCCTACTACTTCCATTACGTTTTATTTTCCTCTAATTTTAAACACTGTTATCCTTGGCTGCAATCATGGCAGGATATTTCCTCTCGTCATGCCACTGATCTGTGACGATGCAGCCATCAGCAGCGTCGACGCCCTCGAGTGTTCTCAGGGCGGCCGCCGGGCCCTGCGTCTGGCGCGGCCGCTCAGCACGCCAGACCTTGACCAAGGCCATGGGAGACTCTTGCGCTCT
>NC_051409.1:14627214-14627305 GCF_015228065.2 Penaeus monodon | reverse complement strand
TTCTATTTTTTGTTGATCCTTCCGTAAAGATCGTGGCCTTTTCCTTTTAAATTCTGATGTTTGTCTGTTTGCTTCTTTCTTCATGCCAATA
>NC_051409.1:14627010-14627122 GCF_015228065.2 Penaeus monodon | reverse complement strand
TATTTAACGAACAGTGCGAGAGTTAGTTAAGAGACTGGGTGAGACAAGAAAAAAATTTCACATTCTTCACTAGAAAAATAACCCAAGTCAAGTAGGTCATGAGAAACAGGAG
>NC_051409.1:14626451-14626599 GCF_015228065.2 Penaeus monodon | reverse complement strand
TGTTTGCCGTGTGCTCTCGTAAAGAATATTTAAAAGGTTTAATCTCTATCTTTTTGCTTCCTTTTCCATGCTCCTTCATCACCATTCTCTATCCCAACTTTTATTCCTTTTTCTCTCCCTCCTCCTCCAACACAACCCCAGCCAACGT
>NC_051409.1:14626058-14626201 GCF_015228065.2 Penaeus monodon | reverse complement strand
GTCTCTCAATCCATCATCGGGAACCTCCAGCTGGTGGCCTTTCGCGTCCTTCGGTGACCTGCACGGCATTCCCTCGCTCCTCCCGGCATCCTTACGAAGGCCTCCTTGTGGCTGTGTGTTTACGGGAGATAAGCGGACGCCCC
>NC_051409.1:14624716-14624903 GCF_015228065.2 Penaeus monodon | reverse complement strand
TAGCCCCGCCTACCATAGCAAGTCGTTAACAGGAACAACAAACGGAGCCTCTCAGACGGGCACCGAACATAAACAAACGGAGATTGTGATTATTTTGTCGATTAATTTCTGTCTACTTACTTTCGTTCGATAAAAAACAATTGCTCCAGTCTCAGCGCCTGGGTCTTCCTTTCGATATTGTCTACGC
>NC_051409.1:14624076-14624348 GCF_015228065.2 Penaeus monodon | reverse complement strand
AACGATATTCAGAAAGGGCGGGATGGCAGGTGGGCGGATTGTGGTCTGATTCCGCTCTCTCGGACATCCGCGTTGCCGCTGACCGTAAACAAGGCGCTGCGGATCACCAGCTTTTTCATGAATTCCTTCTTTTTTCAGCGAAGGTGAATAGGAAGGAATGAAGGAGAAAATACACTGAGAGAGAGATAGGTAGGATAGTAGATGAGACAAAAGTGATGGATATAATGGTTGACTGATAGAAGAATATACATATGAGAGAAAGAAAAAAAGAA
>NC_051409.1:14623511-14623946 GCF_015228065.2 Penaeus monodon | reverse complement strand
TGCAGAGATAGATAGACAGACAAACACAGATAACTCAATCCAACACAACAATCAACCTTAGAAAGTCACAACAGCAAAAATAAATAATAAAAAATTAGAACATAACTAAAGGGACAAACAAATAAACAAATACATACCTCGAAACTCAAACTGAAAAAAAAAAATGTTGATCAAAAAACACAATTCGCAAGAACTCCAACCGACACACAAGAGTTAGCAAGCCAAATATTATTCCGGCTTCAAAGATGGCTGCCGCGTTTATTTGTACGATTTCGAGAAGGAAAATCGGCTCAGCTAACTATTAGTCTTCGGATCCTCACGATTCAAACCCCCTCGCTCAGCCGAACCGGGTCTTGTTAACTAACTACTACAGCCTCTTCGGCGGGCTGGCACATGGCTGGGTTGGGCCGAGGGATAGAGAGAGAGAACTAATGC
>NC_051409.1:14623187-14623366 GCF_015228065.2 Penaeus monodon | reverse complement strand
ATTTCTGTTAGAATTCCCTGTGTTTTTATTCCCCCCCCCCCTTTTTTTGCAGTCATATACCTAACTAAAATGTTTCATTTCACCATATTACAATCTACAGTGGAAATTACCCTTCCACTTGTGAATACATCAGTTCACCCATCCTTACCAAAAGCTATCCCAATTTGAAAAAAGGGAGA
>NC_051409.1:14621940-14622932 GCF_015228065.2 Penaeus monodon | reverse complement strand
AGAGAGCTAGAAAAATTGATGTACATAAAAGAAATGCCTCACAATAAAGAAAATATATTCTCTGCCAACCTGCACATCATTTACGATACCGGAGGACAGAGGTGTTGACAGAAATAAAGATTACCAACCGATGATCACGTGACCATCTAAAGAATGGCGCGTTTTATCAAAGTCATATAAAATCCCTGACTCGCTTTTATCGAGTCGTTTTTGCCCTGTTCTCTCCATTGCTTCTCCGTGCCACATTAACCCCTCTCCTTACCTCTCTCTTTACCAACCATTTTACACGTAATCCATTTAAATCTCTGTTGCTGTTGGCAGCCCTGCTCGGCGTGGCACCGGGTCCGTGTGAAAAATCGTCTGCACTTATTGCCCTTTTTTCCCTGTGAATATTTATTCAGTTGGTCGCGTCTGGCAAGAAGTGGAGCACGGGGAGAGAGAAGGACATTTAAAAAAGGAGGGAGACAGAGGGGAGGCGAAGACAAGAAATAACGATAACATCAGCGATGATAGTAATAAGAATAAGAATAAAGATAAAAAAAAATGCGATGAAAGTAAGTAGGTGTGTAAGAACATGAAAAAGGATAAGATTAAGACTAAATATAAAAATAAGAATAATATGATTAATTATAAGAAAAAGGATGAGGGTAAAAAATACTATGAATTAGGATAAGACTAAAAATAGATATGAATAAAGATATCAATAAGAATAACATTACGGACAAAAAAACTACAACAACAATAGCAATAAAATATAAACATTATTAAAACAATAAATGCAGACGTAAAGGTTTAATATGATATTGAAACAGTTAAGCCTTATTGTGTTTACATTATCAAAAAGCATAAGAGGCAGAGCAGAGATTGAGAAAATTAAACGAAAAATATAGAGAGAGAAAAGAGTTCGAGGAAAGACAGGTAAAAAGATCACATTGGCAAAAAAGTAGAGATACAAAGGTAGATAAATCCACAGAGCGAAAAGGTGAAGGGGA
>NC_051409.1:14621233-14621345 GCF_015228065.2 Penaeus monodon | reverse complement strand
AGAATCCTTCTTCCTCTCGGGATTTAAAGGATCAAGAGATTCGCCATCACTGTGACGTCACTCCTTCATGATGAGTTCACCGGTTTCTCTTTACGTCATAGTGACGTCACGC
>NC_051409.1:14620923-14621045 GCF_015228065.2 Penaeus monodon | reverse complement strand
TATGATTGGGTGGGGGAGAAGAAGAAAAAAGAGCAATAAACACGCAAGACAAACAAATATTTGAGTGCACGATTAAATTCCAAGCATCACGCTGAATATTGAAGTTGTTGCATAACCTGGTC
>NC_051409.1:14620416-14620597 GCF_015228065.2 Penaeus monodon | reverse complement strand
TTCCTACACCTGGTTCCGTAACTCAGGCTGGAGGATTAGCTCGAGTGGCGTCGGGAGGCCTTCTCTCTTCACTTTCCCATTCTTACTCTTATTGCTTATTCTTCGCTCTTACATTCACATCGTTTGCTCTTTCTCGTGTCATCTTGTACTAACTATTTTCTGGTTACTTGAAATTGCGCGA
>NC_051409.1:14619882-14620228 GCF_015228065.2 Penaeus monodon | reverse complement strand
TACCTCCTTTTCCTTCTTCCCTTCCTCCAATCTTCCTTTACGCTCTTTCGACTAATCTTCTTCTCTTCCCAATCGCATAATCATGGTTTAACAACAGCATTGCTTACTTCCGGGTCGTACCTCTCTTGTCTCCTCCTTCTCCCTTTTCTTCCACTATTCTCCTCTTCCCTCCTTTCTTCCATCCGTTTCCTCTTCCTTACTCTATCTAATCTTCTGCCCCCCATTCCCCCCAATCAAACAAAACGACACGATAACAGCAATGCTTACTTCCGGTTCGGGTATTCTATCCATCTTTTATCTTCCTATTTTCTCCTTATTCCTTCTTCTAATCTACCCTACACTTATC
>NC_051409.1:14619636-14619768 GCF_015228065.2 Penaeus monodon | reverse complement strand
AGTCAGATAATAACGGCCCAGCAACAGCATTGCTTATTTCCGGGTCGGGTCAAAGCGAATTCCATCCAGATGTCGCCTCTGTTAGGCGCGAATCTTCAGGAAATTTGTTTTCATTTCCTGACATTTGGCAGT
>NC_051409.1:14617711-14618292 GCF_015228065.2 Penaeus monodon | reverse complement strand
TAGCCTCAATTAGTTAATGACGTGTTCGATATATATGCAAATACCACAGAAGGGGAAACTTCAATGCCATTAAATTGAGAACCGCATTTCAAAAGCTAAATAAATAACCGATAAAGAGTGGTAGCAGATGCGCCGCGCAGATGCAGAGAAAGGGGAGAACGGCGGCGCAGATGCAGAGAAAGGGGAGAACGGCGGCGCAGATGTGAGGGAGAGATTTGCGAGAGAATTCATAAGCGAGATACTGGCGGCGACGAGGGAGCGAGAGAGCAACACGTGCGCCGAAAAAAAAAATATATTTTCGAGTGATGAGCGGAAGGAACAGGTGTTCTCTCCGCTGTTGCAGCTGTGCGTCGTTGCAGCGCGTGCTTGCGGGATGACTGCTCGCCGGCTTGCCTGCTTGCCTGCTTTGAGAGCGGCGGCCGTTGGGCGATCAGCTCCGTAATGAGGCATAATCAGCCGGTCTCGGGGTCTCCGCGCGTGGCACGCAGATTTCCGCTCGGGAAAATTGGGGGAAACTGGTAATGCGGTAATTGGAGGACGGGGTGGGTGTGGATATATACATTTAGTGAGTTAATGAATAA
>NC_051409.1:14617351-14617578 GCF_015228065.2 Penaeus monodon | reverse complement strand
ATTCATGTACCTACGTGTACGTGTAGTGTGTTTACGCATGCAAACACATACGCATTGCCGCCCACACACACACACCTATGTGCGTCTCTGCACCGTTACCGCTCTAGTGGTGCAAGAGGAATGGCCGCTTGTCAACCGATAGATAAACAGTGCAATAAGAAACCTCCCATCAAAACAACCCATTTATTTCTCTCCTTTTCGCCAAACTGTCAAGATATATCAACCTC
>NC_051409.1:14616846-14617272 GCF_015228065.2 Penaeus monodon | reverse complement strand
TCTACATGAAAACAACAAATTTAATTACCTTTTGCATTTCATTAATCATAACCAAGTAGAGTTAATGATGTTTTGAGAAATCTTTTTAATTATTCAGAGCATCATTAACTTTCGCGACTAGTTCATTAATAACCAGGCCTGACAGCTTGAATACTGACGGTCCGGGATGAAGATTAAAAATGGTCGTGTAAACAAATAAATAAACAAAACTTCATAGGTAAACATGGCTTCAGTGAGTTGCCGACGAGTAAATTATTCAGATTTATTTACCCTGTAAGCAGAGAATTCATGATAAAGATAATGAGTGTGAGAACATATTCCTGCTTATCAGCGTAATTAAATTATTTCGTTCGTTTGAGTTGTAGCGAATTTTCTCTTTCATCTAATCTGTATAATGAATGTATTTTTTTCCCTCCAACTGTAATA
>NC_051409.1:14616033-14616389 GCF_015228065.2 Penaeus monodon | reverse complement strand
CAACCTCCCTCTTCTTTCACCCTCTTCCTCTCTCTTTTCCCTTCCCTGTTATCCCTTTCCCACTTTCTCCTTGCTCCTTCCACCCTCCCTTTCCTTCCCTTTCCTTGCCCCTCGCGGCCACCTCACCAAAAGGGTAAGTAAGAAGAGGAAGAATTAAAATAGAAAAAAGACTCGCTCAACCAGTTTTGGTAATTGACAAAGATGAAGAAGAAAAGACGGCGATGCGAGAAACTCTTAACATTATCTTATTACGACTTATTTCTTCGTTTTACATCTTCTCCACATTAGCAAGGGGGAGTTATAAGTTCATTCACATTTTTAACGTTTAATTCTCGAGCCTAGGGGTCTGTAAAAAA
>NC_051409.1:14615241-14615690 GCF_015228065.2 Penaeus monodon | reverse complement strand
TAAGTATCTACACTGACACCTTTAGCACAGAATGAAACTTATCTTCACTTCACATGACAGCTTTTACCTAAGTCTTCCTGTAACTATAGTTTAATTTGAAGTTTCTAAATATTTTTTTAATTACAGTCTCAATACCAGCCTCTCGCCTGATCTCTATTATGTATCTGTCCTTAATCGCACATTTTCATCCCCCTTTCTCCTACAGTTATTCCATTTTACCTCATTCCCCTTTTAGCAGTTTCCTTTATCTCCTCCTTTATTTGTTGCCCCCCCCCACACCCCTTTTTTCTGCTGTTACTCTTAAACATGATATTTATCTTAGTACTTCTGAAGCAAGATCTCGGAGCCACAATGCTTACGAGAGAATAAAATTATACAGACTTTACATTTAGCGGCTTTTATGTGCGGGTTTGGCAGAGGAGGGAAAGGGGAAATTGTGTCTCGTAATT
>NC_051409.1:14614449-14614860 GCF_015228065.2 Penaeus monodon | reverse complement strand
CCCGGGGAAAGTCCAGCGGTCCGGGCGTCCCACGGTGAAAATAACACCGCTGCCCCTTATTTCTGTTTACTCTCGCTTCCTCTCTCTCTCGACCGCCCTTCACTTGCATCATAACACACTCATTTCCTCCCTCTCCCCTTATCTACAACGAGAACTTGCTCTAACGGTGGAAATAACAATATCTGATAATTATCACAAAAGGGAAAAACTTCTCGAGCACATTTGTGAAATGAACAAGGTGCTCTTTAAATGATTCATTCCCTTACTGTGAAAGAAAAGCAAATCAACGGACTCTTGAAAAACCCATTTCAAATATATTTAATAGATATGATACTTGTATTTTTTTTTCGCCCCCCCCCCCCTATTCCGTGCCTTACCATCAACTTTTTTTTGACGGAGACTAAAAGCACA
>NC_051409.1:14614184-14614424 GCF_015228065.2 Penaeus monodon | reverse complement strand
TCCCACGTAAGTGATTTTTCAACCCGCATTGTCCTGAATCAGCTGATATGCCCTTGTAACCCGAGGAGGGAAGATGCGACAAGCCTAATCTGGGTCGCTTTTTATTTTGATTTCCTTGTTATTCTTCTTTGCTTTATCTGCTTCCCGTTCTTCTCATTTGCTTTATCTAGTTCCTGTTCTTCTCATCTGCTTGATTAGTGATTTCGTCTCATTGGCTTTGATGCCATTTTTGGTTTATCA
>NC_051409.1:14613615-14613852 GCF_015228065.2 Penaeus monodon | reverse complement strand
CGATAGGAGAGCTAGATCACGTACAAAAGGTTGCCAATTAGTGAGGCGAAGTTTAGTTTAATTAGTGTTCTTTCGGGCCATTTCGTTTCATCTCGCTGTTAATAAATGTTTCCTCTCGATCTTGCCTTTGGCTCGCTCCGTCTTGCTTTGGTCTACTTCTGCCTTTCTTTGTCTCTTTGTCTCCCTCCTTTTGTTGCCTCTGTCTTTTATTTTCCTATACTCTATCTTGTCTAAGTG
>NC_051409.1:14613093-14613284 GCF_015228065.2 Penaeus monodon | reverse complement strand
TTCTGCAGGAGCCCGAGAGTGAGAGGAACACAGACAGGCCCCCTAATTTTGGGTGCTATCTGGACCCGCACTCCACACCACTCCACACTAGGGTGAAGGGTGATAGCCGACGCAGTGACGAAAGGAAAATTGTACAAAAAACGCCCGCAGGTGGAACGTGTGGCTATTCTGCTCCACCTGTTTGTGGGTCA
>NC_051409.1:14612225-14612336 GCF_015228065.2 Penaeus monodon | reverse complement strand
AACGGCATACTTCCAGAAGGAGGAAGGGGGAAAAAAAAAAAAACCCCAGACATTACGCAAGAAAGGGCCCCGGGTTTTGGAGGCCCGCTTGGCCCCGGTCCCCCAAATATT
>NC_051409.1:14611749-14612164 GCF_015228065.2 Penaeus monodon | reverse complement strand
TTGTAGAGCGATGTAAAAGGCACACTTATGTTTTCACTTTCGCTCTCGTAGACGTGGCCTGAAGGCGAAAGGGTTGGGGGAGGGGGGAGGGGGTGGCACGGATTGAGGGGGGGGAGGGGGAGAGGGGAAGGGGAGGGGGAGGGGTACGACCTGGTAGAATGGGGATGGATGGCACGGGTTAGAGGAGGGGGAGGGGAGGGGGAGGGGGTGGTACGAATTGGAGAAGGGGGGAGAGGGGTTGGAGGAGGGGAAAGGGTTGTAGGTAGAAGGAGGGAGGGGTATGAGGGGAGGTTAGAGGTATGTGATGGAGGAGGGGGAAGAGGTAAGGGTTGGAGGAGGGGGGGGGGGAGTGGGGCTTTGTGGGTTAAGAAGGGTTGTCTAGACCATAGTGTTATGCATACTGTGTCTTTATAAC
>NC_051409.1:14611580-14611659 GCF_015228065.2 Penaeus monodon | reverse complement strand
CCCTTCCTGTCCCTTTACTAAATAGAATATTTCACCATTTCTAATTTACTAACTCATTCTTATCCGTTTTATCATCTTA
>NC_051409.1:14611404-14611503 GCF_015228065.2 Penaeus monodon | reverse complement strand
TTCAGGCGTCATAAAAGTAATAGATCACAAGATTAGAGTCGGGAGATTATAATTTGCTTCTTTGCCTTTTACTTTCTCTTTGTTCCAGAAAGATTTATG
>NC_051409.1:14610981-14611229 GCF_015228065.2 Penaeus monodon | reverse complement strand
CCCACCCTTTTTCCGCGAACAGTATCGGTTACCATACGCACACACCAACCAACGGACAGATATTAGCCTACACCTCTTTCCTCCAGTTGCTGTTTTGCAATTTCTCTCCTTATCGCGTTGTTGCACATTTTCACATCAAAGGCACGCCTTATTTTAGCGTTCAAAGAGATATTTCGGTGCAATTTCGCGAATTCGTTTAATTAGGGTAACGCTTAATCTTGATAACAGTTCGTAAACGATGGCTGCAT
>NC_051409.1:14609893-14610035 GCF_015228065.2 Penaeus monodon | reverse complement strand
CCTCATGCACAAAATGAGAATAATGAGCTTTTCAATCCTCATTTATGCGATGACGTCATCCAGCTGCAGGCTTTCATTAGACAGCTGAGCCTTCGAGGGACGAAAGCCTGAAATGGATTCTTGTCAAAACCAACTAAATACT
>NC_051409.1:14608930-14609204 GCF_015228065.2 Penaeus monodon | reverse complement strand
AGCCAAATCATCTTTCCCGAGTGGCTTTATATAGAGTGCGCATTGCATTCCATTGACAGCCGTTTTGAGAGCACACCATCTGTCTCTAAAATGAACCTCGTTAACAAAGAAATGCAACCGACCCGCTACTGACAGCTGGTGCGGAGTTGTCTACTCGTTGGGAACACTGATATATATTCCTATCTGCCCACGCGCGCGACACGCACAAAAAAACAACGCAAATACACAAACATTTGAATACGAATACTCATGCGCATACACAGACTAAGAGGCG
>NC_051409.1:14608369-14608585 GCF_015228065.2 Penaeus monodon | reverse complement strand
CGGCGTCGCTACGTTATCGTCCGCATTAAACTTCCCAGGAATGTCGTGTGTTCTCGCCGACGCCATTGTGGCCTGGCGCTGCGCTGACGGCGGCCGCCTCCGCCCGGTCGTGCCCCGGGCTCTCGGGTGCTTTCCTCTTGTTCTTCTTCGGGTTTTTGGTTGTCTCTCCTTTTGATGTCTCGCTGTTGTTTTTGCTTCTTGTCGTTATTTTGCTTG
>NC_051409.1:14607794-14607984 GCF_015228065.2 Penaeus monodon | reverse complement strand
TTTCTTCTTTCGGGGTTTAGAGAACAAGGGTATAGTTGGTTTAATAATAGAAGCTTAATTTGACAATACCATTTTTTTTTTTTCCCTTTCTAGCTTTTTTCTTCTATTTATTACCCACTTCTCCCTTGTTCTTTTTGTCTTCTTTGTCTTCCTTCCTTTATTTTTTTTTCTGCTGCTGCTTTCTTCCTGG
>NC_051409.1:14607285-14607601 GCF_015228065.2 Penaeus monodon | reverse complement strand
AACTGAAGTGAAGGAAAGGGAAGAAAAGGAAAGAGTATCAAAATACAGAGGAGAAAGAAAATGAAGTCCAAGTAAAAAACAGATTCAATAAAAAAATACGGAAAATAAAAAAATAAAGAATTAGATAAAAAAAAAAAATTGAAAAAAAAAAGAAACCCAAAAAGCAAAAAACCACCACCAAGACATCCCCCTCCCAAACCCCGAACCCAGAAGACCGGCGCGGAGAGCAAGCAGCGCCCCGAGGCAAGTCGCGCCCACGAACAATGGCGGCCTGCGCGCTCGGATTAACTTTCCCTGCCGGATTTATTCGATTCTG
>NC_051409.1:14606597-14606862 GCF_015228065.2 Penaeus monodon | reverse complement strand
GATGTCTTCCGGTTCTTTAACCTCTTGAGGAAGGAGTCTGTTACGAGCAGCAGGAAGGAGGAAGGAGGGAGAAAGATCTTATTCAATTTTCGTTCGTAATTAAGCACTTAAACTATTGCTTTTTCTTTCTTTTTCTTCTCTTCACTTGTATCCCGAGATTTAATTTTCATGTCTTTATACTATCTATATCTTGTTATTACTGCTATCTCTAGCATAAATAAAAATACAGTGCTCAATGAACATAGGTATACATACTTATGATTAA
>NC_051409.1:14606341-14606509 GCF_015228065.2 Penaeus monodon | reverse complement strand
TGCACTCTTGAAATCCGCTTTAGAGTCAAGCAAACATACAAAGAAACAGAGATTGTCTCCCCGTGCTGCCATGAGAGATGAGTTTTTCCTTAAAGACATTTAGCTCATTTGCCACATTTTGAAACAAACAAACATACCGATTCCCTTTCATCTCTGTTTCTCGCTTAT
>NC_051409.1:14606211-14606277 GCF_015228065.2 Penaeus monodon | reverse complement strand
CCCGCACTCTTTTGGTCCTCAATTTCATTATTTGCAATTTGGTCTTACCATTAATGAGCTTTATCA
>NC_051409.1:14605612-14605742 GCF_015228065.2 Penaeus monodon | reverse complement strand
ACTACTTTCATAACGTCACACTCGTTAAGAAGACAAACGATTTACAAAGCACCAACGAAAAAAATCAAGTAACTCAGGATCCCCTAAAGTACGAGATAACAAACGTCAAAGCATTACCACCGTAGAAGTA
>NC_051409.1:14604852-14605029 GCF_015228065.2 Penaeus monodon | reverse complement strand
TGAGGTTGCTGAGGCACATCAAATTAAGTTAATGCGAAAGAAAATATACAAGGGATCGAGCGGGGGAGGGAGCTCTTCGATTTGCACAGCTTTCTTCTTTGTCCTCTGTCGATGCCAATTGTTGGCACTGATGGCATTCCCTCGGTCGCTTCTTCCTTTTGTGAAGCCCCGCGCTCT
>NC_051409.1:14603862-14604360 GCF_015228065.2 Penaeus monodon | reverse complement strand
CTGGAAAAGAGAACTCTGCAAAAAAAAAGAAAAAAGGAGAAAAAGGGTAGAAAAATGAGAACATGTCAAGGAGGAAAAAGAAGAGAGAGAGCTGAGAAAGATAAGAACCTCGACACAAACTAAGAGGCAAGAAAGAGCCACACAACTATAGTAGACAGAGACCCTTCCTTTTTTTAAACAATATCTAAAAAGACCCCCCAACAAAAAAAATCCTTCCAATTTTGCATTTAGTTTTATAGACCTTTTCTTTTAAACAATTCATACACATATCCATGCCAACACCCCCCCCCCCCCAGAAAAATCCTTCCACAGAGGGGTCACAGAGACTAAAATCGCCTAACTCAAAAGCAGAAGAAAAAAAAAATCGAGACAGTTTTCGAGCAATAAAAGTGTCTCGGTTCCTCGTCTCGCAGAATTTGAATAAATGGGAATCTTTCCATCATCATTCGAACGAGATTGGCGTGTTGATCCCATAGCTTTTGGCGCGGTGTTCGTGCT
>NC_051409.1:14603284-14603685 GCF_015228065.2 Penaeus monodon | reverse complement strand
CTTATATCAGTACTTATGTTGTATTGTATTTGCTTTCTTTTAACAATTTAAATTTTCATCTAAACCCCCCCCCAAAAAGAGAAAGTTAAAGGTAAGGTACGAACAGAAAGGAAGAAAAAAATGAAATGTTCAGTCAATAAAAGCAGAGAGAGAAGAAAAAGGGAACGCACAATTCAAGAATTGGTGTGTATATTATGAGACACAGGTGGATCAGAAATATTAAAAAACTATTTCAAAATATCGAATAAATTTAATATTTACAATATTCAGTATGAATATGACAAGTAAGACTAATGACATGAGAAGAAAGTTAAATAGAAAGAGATAGTAAATACGTGGCATACTAAGAGATTAGTAGTATGAGTGCTATAGAGAATCAGAAGTGTATCATAAAAAGGAAA
>NC_051409.1:14602153-14602982 GCF_015228065.2 Penaeus monodon | reverse complement strand
CATATATCTATCAGGATAAGTTAGGCTTTATACAGCGAATGAGGTTACGACTTTCTCAAGCCCATTCGCTCTGGACTAAGAGGTCGTAGCAGAAGGTGTGGCCCGCGAATGGTGTCGTCGTGACTGCCTGTGCTACTTTGTGGCTGTCGAGGAGTTTTTGGATTTGTGTGTTGTTGGGTGAATTTGGTCTCGAGGAGTTTGTTTGCGGGACTTTGTGGTGTCGAGGAGTTTGTTTGTGGTAATTTGGTCTCGAGGAGTTTGTTTGTGGGACTTTGTGGTGTCGAGGAGTTGTTTGTGGGAACTTTGGTTCGAGGAGTTTGTTTGTGGGACTTTTGGTGTCGAGGAGTTTGTTTGGGGACTTTGTGGTTCGAGGAGTTTGTTTGTGGTAATTCATGGTCTCGAGGAGTTTGTTTGTGGGACTTTGTGGTGTCGAGGAGTTTGTTTGTGGGACTTTGTGGTTTCGAGGAGTTTGTTTGCGGGACTTTGTGGTGTCGAGGAGTTTGTTTGCGGGACTTTGTGGTGTCGAGGAGTTTGTTTGCGGGACTTTGTGGTCTCGAGGAGTTTGTTTGCGGGACTTTGTGGTGCCGTAGAGATTGTGCTTTAAAGTGTTTTGGTGTGGGTGCTACATTGTGATCCCATTTATGATTTTCAAAATATTTATTTATGCTATATAATATTCATTTACGATCTTCAAAATACCACGGGGGCAAATTCTAGTGCGCGGCCAGATACCATCATCCGCAGAGAGTGAGAAATCGTGTAGCGTGGCGATACAGTGACGCTACATGATAAAGCGTGGTGGAAAATCCGATTCCAGAGAGGGCCACAC
>NC_051409.1:14601649-14601976 GCF_015228065.2 Penaeus monodon | reverse complement strand
CTAAAATTGCATTCAAAATAGCCGCCATAATCGCCATCCTTCCCTCCGAACAGGACGGCCATTCATCGCACCGGTATATTTAGCTCCTCTCTCCATTCTGTGGCATTAATTAAAACGTGACAGGATTTGAATTGCTAGATTTATTCCTCCGCCGAGCTAAGTAATCCGCCCTCAAGCGTCCGTAGCCGCCATCTTGAGGGCGGTTGTACAGCCGTTCGTTCACTTGGTGGAAATCTGAATACGCTGTAGATGGCTGGTCACGAATTTATTTTATTGTATTGCTGTGGAACACAATTGTAATATTTTTGTTTATTGTAAATATAGAAC
>NC_051409.1:14601355-14601623 GCF_015228065.2 Penaeus monodon | reverse complement strand
GTACAGTTTCTTCAAGGAGTGGATCTAAATATACTGTAGACAGTTTCACATGACTTTGTATCTTTAACAAGATCAATAAACAATGTCTGCATTAACTCCGATCAACACAGAATGCCCCTTTTGTTATCTAGATTTACGGGTTATGTTGTTCGTAAAAGGACCGCGGTAATCGAAGATATCATCACTTGATTTCGGCGCCACTTCTGCTAATAAACATTTCATTAAAACGACCTTCAAATCGACAAGCAGGAAATTCTCCATCTCTTCC
>NC_051409.1:14600861-14601238 GCF_015228065.2 Penaeus monodon | reverse complement strand
TCCAGCCTAGCATAAAAACTGTCGGTTTCTTTTATTCCTCTACGATGCTGATAAATCCAATTTGTCTTCATCAGATTACAAGAAATTTAACAAACTGAATTATTCACATAACATATAAATAAAGAGGTTTGCATTCGTCTCATCATCAATAATTGTTGTCGAACTGCCGCCGTTTCTCCGAATTCGTAACAGGTTCTGGTAATTCGAATCTCGTTTTCTTTATTACTCTTTTCATAGTCGGCGATAAGAACAAAAGAGGATAATAAAGCGAAATAATCAAGCATATAAAAATGATAAGGCTGCTACGAGAGGAATACATAAAGAGAAAATTGAGGAGGAGGAAAATGGCATTTCTTATCTAGGGCAAAAGGGACATA
>NC_051409.1:14600011-14600385 GCF_015228065.2 Penaeus monodon | reverse complement strand
ATATGGCGATTTTCAACAGATCACGCGTTTCTGTGGGAGGGAGTTTGATCACCTTCTGACGCACGAGGCGCCAAGTGAGGCCTTCCAGCAGAAACTTCAAGAAGAAATCCCCGGAATTGAGTGCGTCTGCTTCATTTTGTGCAATTTTTAGGTTGTTTGAGCTGTCAGATGCCGCCATTTATTCACAGTTACTACACAGAAAAAAAAAACATCAGTGGTAAAACTTGACCGCCAGACCAGTTACTCTGTTTTTGAGACCGGAAAACAAAAACAAAAAATGTACGTCACCCGCTGTGGTTATAGACTCCTCTGTAACTCACCTGCAATAAAGAAAACACAGAATTATAGACATTTTCCAGACAATATTATTATCA
>NC_051409.1:14599663-14599845 GCF_015228065.2 Penaeus monodon | reverse complement strand
GTTCAGAAATGCCCCTGAAGGCCCTATATGGCCTCCGTCCGCGCCGTCTGCTTGCTCCGGAGACCACTGCAGGCGCTTGACGGCCTTCGTTAAGGCTCTCGGTGTAAACAGTTTACGCGGCGAAAAGTCGGCAGCCGCCTTGCACTCCGGCCTGGGAATGACATGACTTCCTGGAAGAGCTT
>NC_051409.1:14598711-14598936 GCF_015228065.2 Penaeus monodon | reverse complement strand
GTATCCTCCCTTACAATTCAACTTCGAAAACTCAATAAAGCATCTACTAACTTACCTCAAAAATCAACTGATTATATCGAAAACAATAACTTCAGCAAGTCAATATACATACTAAAGTCAAAAATGTTTTCCGAACTTTGGCTTTGTTGGAGGCTCCAATTTTTGGCCACCTCTGCTCGTCTCCTTGGTTTGTTTGTCTGTCTGCCGGTTTGCCCGTATTTCTGC
>NC_051409.1:14597733-14597850 GCF_015228065.2 Penaeus monodon | reverse complement strand
AAAAATTAAAAATATAAAAAAACCTCACATAGCATAAATGTGAATGTTGACCAGTTGACCAGATAGAGAGCAGAGAAGCAAAAATAAAAAAGAAAAAAGAAAGAGAATTTTTCTTAC
>NC_051409.1:14597278-14597580 GCF_015228065.2 Penaeus monodon | reverse complement strand
ATAACTATTCCCAAAGAGCTCGGTTCTAAACAAAGCGTCAAAACAGGGTATACATTAATAAGTGCTAAATAAAATCTCAATTGCACACATCATCCTGGGCGAGCAATAGCACAGTCTTCCCTGTTTTATGCCAAACATCTACCTTGTTTATATGAATGGTAAATAAAACACGTAAGAACTTGTACGCTTCCGGGGAAAAAAAAAAAAGGGTCGTAAGTAAGGCTTCCATTCTTGTGTTTACTCTCCGAGATGAATAAATTGCTGTAATGTTAACACCCATGATTATGATGGGGCAGATAAAT
>NC_051409.1:14597067-14597139 GCF_015228065.2 Penaeus monodon | reverse complement strand
CCCCTTGTTATTATCTTTATTTCTGGTTATTCTTCACATTATTAGAGGAGTAACATTTATGATTATTAGGAG
>NC_051409.1:14596918-14597012 GCF_015228065.2 Penaeus monodon | reverse complement strand
GCAGGTGTCGTCAGTGATGCGTATGCTATGAACTTGGAGGAGGAGGAGAAAGATGTGGGGGAATAGGAACTTATGTGCGTTTATACTTGATTGG
>NC_051409.1:14595834-14596098 GCF_015228065.2 Penaeus monodon | reverse complement strand
CAGCCGGCGCGAGACACCAAATGAACACACACACATCATCGCAGTTCCATGCACTGATATAACACTATGTTCGTGTATACCGACGACTCTCCGCGCAAACATAGAAGTGTGATCCTCTGGGAGTATTTTGCCGCCATTTTTTAACAAGTATGAGGCATTATCAATCAAAAATATGCCAAAAGCACAACATACAAGCCTGAGTCACACACACAACATCGCTAAATATAGTGCGGACATAACAAGAACATTATACATAATACCCGA
>NC_051409.1:14595728-14595808 GCF_015228065.2 Penaeus monodon | reverse complement strand
TGGGTGGATAGAGCACAGGATATATGGTTGACGAGACAATGTAAACGAAAATAATTTGAAAGAGGGAGAGAAAGGGAGGC
>NC_051409.1:14595469-14595580 GCF_015228065.2 Penaeus monodon | reverse complement strand
TCCAGAAACCATGGAAAAAAGACGAAGAAGATAAACAATTAAAAAAGCAGAACAGAAGTTCTCCAAGCCTAATAAAATCTGCATGTTTGGGCAACGCCACGACGCCTCTGG
>NC_051409.1:14594590-14595049 GCF_015228065.2 Penaeus monodon | reverse complement strand
ATGTAAACACTTTTGTAGTACAGGAGTGCTTGCCGTAACACAAACAAATTTGTGAGAACAGCCTCATCACCATAACCCTCTCCCCCCTCTTTGTATTTCCTCCGTCTTCCGCCTCTCCCCTCTATTCCCCCTTTCTCTTTCCTGTTCCCTACCCTCGCCCTTTCTCCTTCCTCTCCCCTGCACCCCTTCCACCTCCTTCCATCCCCAGATGTTCCTCTTTCGCCTCCCCCTCCCTTATTTTCCACCGCCTTCTCCGCCTTTCCCTTCCCCCCCCTGTTTCCCTCTTTCGCCTTCTTCTTTCCCCCTCCCTACGCCCCCCCCCCCCCAGTACTCGCCCGTCTCCCGCCACCATCACGCGGATTGTGTTGTTTTCCTTTGCCGATACCAGTATTTTAAACTCTTCGCCGCGATATTAACCTAGTTTTCCCATGTATTTGCGTAAACAAGGGAGTTCGTCTA
>NC_051409.1:14594051-14594205 GCF_015228065.2 Penaeus monodon | reverse complement strand
AAATTCCTCTAACCTTTCAACCCTTTCTCCCTTCCCCCCACCCCCTCTTCCTGTAACCCCCAGCTGTGCCAGACCGATACGAAATGGGTGGTGTGGATGTGCACATGAGAAATCAACATCGAAAAGGTCAGTGAACTCGCGTAATGCTGTTGCT
>NC_051409.1:14593816-14593897 GCF_015228065.2 Penaeus monodon | reverse complement strand
CCCTCTAACCGAGATGGTGATAACACTATCGGTAATGGAGATGACTCACCATAAACTTCACCATCATCAAACACGATAACT
>NC_051409.1:14593705-14593787 GCF_015228065.2 Penaeus monodon | reverse complement strand
TGACTATAAACAAAGGCGATTTCCCTGCAAGAACCTCTTTTTTTCCCTGCTTGTAGGGTGTTTATCTATACTGTAAACCGTA
>NC_051409.1:14593218-14593409 GCF_015228065.2 Penaeus monodon | reverse complement strand
GCCCTTTATTCTTTGCCGTCTGCCTATCCCTTTCCTCCACTATAACAATCCACCCAAACCCTCCACCTCCCGCAAAGCAGCCCCCCCCCCTCTAAAGCCCCCCCCCCCTCTTTCCCAGACATAAACGCCTCTCTCCTGGATCCATAATGTATCACATTTGCTTTTAGATGGCTGCGAGACTGAGTTGGTCG
>NC_051409.1:14591822-14591887 GCF_015228065.2 Penaeus monodon | reverse complement strand
GAATGCCCGCCAAAAGGTTACGCAAATGTCACCCAACTGTGTGGGATCTAATGCTGGTTGACTGA
>NC_051409.1:14591489-14591791 GCF_015228065.2 Penaeus monodon | reverse complement strand
GTGTGTAATCTTCGTCGCTTATTTAATTCTCTCTATTCTTTTCTTCCAGGGAATGTACATACTTACTTCTCTAAGTATTCCGATAATGCATTTTCTACTTGTTTATTTTTTTTTTCTCTTCCCTTATCTATTCCCTTATTCTCCCCTCGCCTCCCTCAGCCCTTTGCGCCAAAGAGGGCCCACGCTTGGGAGTCCTCATCAAGTGGCGCACCGTTGCACCGGCCGTTACAAAGCCGGGATATTGACATTAGTCAATGTCGATCCCATACATATGATTGGTGTTTTTAGCTGCTGGGTGTGAC
>NC_051409.1:14590671-14590992 GCF_015228065.2 Penaeus monodon | reverse complement strand
ACACCTACAATACATTCCTCCTGTATCTACCTATTTATAACGACAGGTAGGCCTCGAACTACTATGACTTTCATTATCTACATTCTTCCTTTCTTCCGTTATCAAAAGTTAAAAAGGGAATAAGGATGGGAAGAAAGGACTGTCAATATAAAAACGATAGATAAAAAAAAACATTAGCAAGGGACGTGGGCAAGGAGGACATCGGGAATGGCAATAAAAGCGAAGGAATGGGCGAAAGAGGACAAGAAGACATAATCTTTTGGCTGCGAAAGGTCAGGGTGATAAAGAGAAAGGTGGGAGATGTGGAAGAGAAAGACAGGC
>NC_051409.1:14590487-14590580 GCF_015228065.2 Penaeus monodon | reverse complement strand
CAAACATATACATAGACATACAAGGAGATAGAAAGAAAGATGTGAACAAAATCCATAAAAAAACAGATCGATGTTTAAGTCGAAATTCCTTTG
>NC_051409.1:14590197-14590450 GCF_015228065.2 Penaeus monodon | reverse complement strand
GGATAGGACTATCTTCTTTTCGGACCCTTCCGGAAAATCAGCGTCCCTCTTATCTCTCTTAAGCTTCTTAAGGAGAGGCAGGTTTACCGAGACGAGTAAAGAGAGGATTGCGAGGTAACGAAGCTCGCACATAGGCCACTGTGACGGGGAAGGGGAGAGGGGTGGAGAGGGGCAGGGTGGGAGGGTGGAGGCGAGGGGGTGGGGGTGGAGAGGGGCAGGGTGGGTAGGGTGGGAGGGTGGAGGGCATGGGGAT
>NC_051409.1:14589918-14589989 GCF_015228065.2 Penaeus monodon | reverse complement strand
TACAGAATGGGGAAGAGAATCGAATCTATCCTATTAAGGTAAAACTATGGAGGTGAAAAAAAAATCTTCGC
>NC_051409.1:14589641-14589767 GCF_015228065.2 Penaeus monodon | reverse complement strand
CCTTGTTTGCATCTAATCTTCGAGATCCTTTTCGCCTGGATATCTCCTGACAGGATTAGTCTTTGGACTTGTAAAACCCTTTATAAAGGTTCCTTTTATAGAATTTTATACTTGCTTAGGGCAGTG
>NC_051409.1:14589435-14589595 GCF_015228065.2 Penaeus monodon | reverse complement strand
CTGTATATTTTATTATTGTGCCTTAGCTACGCTTTGGCTGGTTTCGTGCTCAGCGCTCGTGTTCCCCGCGTGAGGATTGTCAATAATGTCTAGACCTTAATCGGTTCTTCTTTTCGTGCATGATGCGGAGGGAGCATGCAATCCCTGGCTGGCGTTTTTG
>NC_051409.1:14588672-14588773 GCF_015228065.2 Penaeus monodon | reverse complement strand
GCATGTATCCTCGGCCTCTTCCTTATTTGTATGTATTTCGCGTATTTCCTTGGAGTGAAATGGAGCTTCACTGATCCCTTTAGAGATACCTGTTACGCCTG
>NC_051409.1:14587999-14588205 GCF_015228065.2 Penaeus monodon | reverse complement strand
TTCTTTTTTTTTTTTTATTCTGTTAAAATTCCATTTCAATTTCACGAGAAAGCGAAAATGAGGAGCTACTAAACATGAGAAATAAGAGCAAGACATCAAGACATAATATGTTCTTACCTTATTATACTGTTAAGAACGAAGAGAAACGCCAAAAAAGGCGAGAAATGCCAACAACATAACAGTTACGATGGCAGCAAAAAAAAACG
>NC_051409.1:14587776-14587967 GCF_015228065.2 Penaeus monodon | reverse complement strand
CCGCTGTACAAATGTTTCTCTTAAAAAGACGCACCTTTTATTAATCGTGTTTATTACGGGTTTCAACAGTTCAGGCGAAGCTTCTTTTTCGTGTTCGTAAAATGTCGGTGTTTTAATCTAGCTACTTACATATCTTCCTCTTTCTCTCTCCCTCTCTCTGTTTCTACATATTTATTTTAAAAAAAAATGTG
>NC_051409.1:14586962-14587428 GCF_015228065.2 Penaeus monodon | reverse complement strand
CGTGCGTGTACATAAATAAATACTGTATATATCCCAGAGGGGGAGCGAGCGAGCCCGAAGTACCTGGTGACAGAAAAGGCGTCCGAATCTCACAACATCCAACTTTTTTCCCATTTTTTCTCGCGGTTCTAAGGCGTCGACACAGCGCAGTCCCTCCATCCCTTTCGTTTGTCTGAATAAACCATTAAAAAGCTTACTTTTTTCTCTTTCCTTCGAAAGAGAGAGAAAAAATAAGAAATAAAAAATCTTGAAGGTCGTAAATGTTTAATGCGAATAACGGCAATAAGCGGGGATGATAATGATAATAAAATGGGGTATTTTTAAGGGTGAATGTGACTCCCTTTACAAATATTAAGGGTTTAAGGGCCAGGGATGGGCGCCCGTGTGATTTAGAAGGGCGTAAACGTCTTTCGGGATGGAATCGGTGATATATTTCGCTGTCTGTGATCGTCCAATGGGAATAATT
>NC_051409.1:14585929-14586016 GCF_015228065.2 Penaeus monodon | reverse complement strand
AACAATGAATAACAATCTCCTCCTTTCCCTCTTCTTAACAGTAACGATAATAATATATAAAAACTAAAGCAACACAAAAAAATAGCT